>NW_013668038.1:109367-110397 GCF_000517525.1 Limulus polyphemus | reverse complement strand
TTACAAAACAAACAAACAAACTTATGTCCGTCAAACTTGTTATAATCAACAACACGTAGATTTAGAAATAGGCTTTGTTTCTTATTAGCAACATATTACTTTCCTTCTACTCCCTTGGTTTATTCATTCTCTCTCACATCTCCCAATCTTCTTTTTTTTGTTGAAATTCTGTCTTTTATCTTCCTTTCTCAAAACCTACTCCCTTTCTTTTTCACCTAGCAACTGTTTTCCTGTATTTCGGATAATAACGTTACAAAATCATAAGGGGATAGGGGGGGTGTAAATTCTACACTACTGAAGTTAGAAAGACAGCTGCTCACTCCAATCATTTTTACAATTCCTTAGAGACTGACTACTTTCTCCCCTCTCTCATTCCCAACCGACGTTACTAACTTAACTTCATAACATTCAGTCAGTAAAATTTTTAGTATTACTCCATAATTAATATCTTGGTCGACTCTTCAGTTATGGAAATGAACTATCCAGTGTAGCTCTGGCGTTAATTCCATTTTACCTGGATACCACACTTTCAAGCCACACATTTTCCTAATGCAGTATCTCACATTCTCAGATTACTTACAAAGATAATTCCAACTATAGACGATTACGACTTTCTCACATCTTTACAGTGTCAGTAACAGTATGATGAACGCCAGCAAGAAAATGTAGGTTTTAAAAAAATCTGACCGGAAGAAAGGTATGTTTTGTACCAGATACGGAACAGTGAAACATTGCAGATTTCGACTGTCACACTCTACCTTCTTTATTTCATAGACCTCCTAAACAGAACCTTAAAAATTAAACGTTAAATGACCAAAGTATAAGTTTTACTAACCAGGTAGCACCTTATAATAATCTCTTTGAAGCTAACATGACACAGATATACACGGTAATATATAACTTTATTAAGCATACCTTCAACAGTAAACTAACAAAACTCAATAAAAATAGATAAACAAAACAAAAATTGATGCACATAATCATAGTACCCCCGAGTGGCACAGCGGTATGTCTGCGGACTTACAACGCT
>NW_013668038.1:105009-109357 GCF_000517525.1 Limulus polyphemus | reverse complement strand
GTTTCGATACCCGTGGCGGGCAGAGCACAGATAGCCCATTGTGTAGCTTTGTGCTTAATTCCAAACAAATAATCATAGTAACAAAATAAAGGAAAATTAATGTAGAATTAAACCAAAAATCATGAAATAAGTGTAAATGAAAGCAGAAATAAACAAAATCTTGATAATTAAATTCATTATAAAATTAAAATAATATTAAGATCAACATAAAATTAAATATGAAAATTTGCATCAAGTGATACCACATAAAAAATAATGTAATATGGTTGTTATGATTGTCATAAATAATGCCTTCAGTGGTAAGTATCCCAACATGCTTTAGGTATTCTGTAGCATAAGAGTTGTTCCGTCTTAATTACCCATAAGAGCTGATAATAATATAATTACAAGTCAACTCAACACAGCAATATACGGTTAAGCATTATATCTGACTTTTTCTAGGAAAACGTTTTCTAGAAAAGATCTAGCATATACACTATCCTACAAAAAGTCATGGGACACACCTCTGGTTGCAACAAAATAGATGTGATGACGAAATATGCAAATAGTTTGGTCTATAAGGCTGATCAGCGGCTCGCTCGGAAGACATTTCGAACTTGTACACCGAAAGATAACTACTCGGAAAGAGCTAATAGAGGTTCAGAGGGCAAGGATAGTTGGATGTCATTTGGGAAAAATGTTTGTACATACTATTGCGCAACAATTAAACATTCCCATGTCGACAATTGGCAACGTGCTGAAGAAATGGAAGTCCACAGGTGACAATGAGAGTTAAGAAACGATCAGGTAGGCGTAAAATACTGACTGACAGGAGCCGACGCACCTTGAGAAGGATGGTTACCTTATATCGCCATCTGACTCTAGAAAAGCAGCCACAGGCAATTCTGTAAGTGTTTCCACGACACGTCGAGAACTGCAGCCCACAAGCCGTTGATAACAAAAACAAATGCACACCGTTGACTGGCATTGAGCAAGGCACAACGAACCTGTACCGTGGATCAATGAAAATCGGTCCCGTGGAGCGACGAGTCACGCTACACGCTCTTCCAGTCTGATGGACGTGTTTGGGTATGGAGGATGCCTGTAGAACTCTTATTATCTGAGTGTGTTGTCCCAACAGTGAAATTTGTAGGTGGCAATATCATGGTCTGGGGGTGCTTCTCGTGTATGGACTAGGTCCACTGGTCGCAGTACATGGATCCATGAATGCCGAGTCCTACAATGATGTTCTGAACAATTCTGTCGAAATAAAAACATTCTTCAAAGTCTGGAAATAATTTAGTTGTATGCTGTAGGCTATGTTTCTCATTTAAATTTTATATTGTTGTTTTGCCAGAAAGAAGCTTAACATCATGTAACGAGTGCATGACCTAACTTCTCGAATTTTCTCCGATGTTTTAGAATAGCTTGTGCAGCATAAAATGCAAACTGGGCTAGAGAAGATGATTAAAATTGGTTTGACTAGTGAACTTAGGTATTGAGAGTGTGTTTGTTACACAGAGAATAGATATGAAACTTGTGTAAGTTACTGTGAAATATTCATTTAGTTTAGTTTCGTAATTTTTTAATTGTGTTTTCGACACAATACTGGAGATACGAGATATACTGTATGTACCAAAAATTAGCAAATGAGTGGAAATATTAAGTTGGGCTTATCACTCGGTGAACATTAGTTAGTAGAGACCATGGAACTTGTGGTTGAATAAATAAAACACTTTAGTTATCATTACGTGAAATTAATTTTGTATTATTCTTGTTTACGAATAATCTAAAAGAACCTGACCAACAATAAAAAATCAAACACATTTCCAATTCAAAACTACTTGATAACAATACGTACATTTTAAACAAACCAGTTGTTATTTCACTTCATAAAGTCTAAGTCATAATAAGTTTAAATATTTCAGTAGTCTCAATTGTAAAATATTCCTTTATCAATAAGACGTATGAAAACAATGTGTCTTTTATGTTTCCCAAGGGATCTAGTGTAGATTATCGAACAATTTTATGACTCTTTTTCAAGTTACAAATGAGTTGTGTCTAGTTAAAAGTCAATGTCCTTTAGGCGTTAGCTTAGTTATATACGGATCGAATGGTGGGGTGGGGGGGGTCATAAATCCCTCAGATTTTAAAATACTTTTTTAAACTAAAATAGTAATAACACTTATTGGATATTGTGAATTCAAATAACTCACATCTTTAAATTTTAAGAAGTAGAGATTTATCCGAGTTTATATTTATTTGAAATATGATCTTACGAACATGAATTTATAGTGTTTAGAATCTAGTCTTTTGCTATTATATTTTTGTTAGTTATGCCCATGTTATGTAGTTATTTTATATCTCATTTTCACCTTTTTTTTTTCATTTATTTATAAATTTTATGGGATACCTACAGAACTTTTAAGTTTCTTTACTAGTTGTGAAAGATCAAAATATCGCAATCTTTTGCCGTCACAGTATTTCTAATTCATTTAATTTAATATTGAGAGCTAAATCTAACATTTATAATACCTTAAAATGCACGGTTTAAACGCCGAAAGCTGGAAAAGCATTATAAATCAGTAAGCTCAAGTTTAGCGATAAGAACCACGTAGACTATAAATGTGTTTTTACTCCACATTATTCTTAATTTCTTCATTTCGGATTCAAAGTAAGAGACATTTAAAATAATACATTTCACATCAATTTTTTGTCTCACACAAGTCACTGCTCTAGCAGATCTTCGTAAAATACCAAGAACTGTCAGATGTATCGGTCGATGAATGACAAAATATTTTATAAAGCATAATATATATAGTATAATACTGTTACGCCTCTGTGTTCGTTTGTTAATTTTCCGTAAAAATTCTTTCCGAAGAAACTTTAGCGATACAAGTCCTTTCTTAAATAAAACTAGTTTATGCTTTCTTAATACAACTTTGCAATACACTTAATTTCCACAGTCACGCCATAACTTAACCAAACGCTATAATTCACAACGAACGATTCACGCGCGTGACTCAATTGTCCTTCTCTGTCTGCAATTCAATTCCATTGTTGCCGTCACTTCTTACCGGTCTTATATATATACAAAAAGCGTACATCTCGATTCTTCGTGAATCTTCTAGAATATCATATATAAGAACTGAAAGACGCTAATAAGAGATCAAGAAATAAACTTAAGATGAACATTGGATTCAGATGGATAAATAAGAAGAATTAAAGATTGAAATTGCATGCTAAGACAAAAAAAAAACACACTTCAGTAAAAGAAGAACACAAGATCAAGGAAAAATCAAGCATCCTACAAACAGAAGAAGGAAAGCTATTGACAGTATATTTAAAGAAAAACAACACACACACACACACAATCAAGGAAAAGAAAAACCCAGTCCACGCAATGGAAGGAAGAAAACTATTGACAGTATATGTCAGAAACGATTTCGCCTTCCCGAAAAAAAAAAGCCAGAAGAATACGTTTTCGCAACTTGAAAAACTGGGCAACAACCAGTATACCGCATAGATACTTGTGTAGTTATCAGACTCTATATTCATTGTTCTCTTCAGTCATTACCTTATGGTTATCCTGCTGGACTATGGCTCGAAGGATCCCAAGGCTTGTGCCTTGGTGCCACTTTCATTTCTGAACGCATTATAAAAGTGACAGAAATAATTAACTTAATCGTGGATTAGGCCACATTAACTCAGTAGGTTTATAACTATATATTAGTTGCAAAAAAGAATTGAGACTTTGCGTGTTTACAAATTTCAATAAACGCAAAAAGTACGCACCTGTCTTACTTCAACATGAAATCCGCTTATTTTGCTAGCGAAATTTTTGACGTTGTCACCCACAGTTACCTCCGTACAGTGCGGTATTTCTCAAATACTTTTACAGCTCTTTTGATTATGTTTTTAACACTCTTATTTTCCTGTTCTCCGTCGAGACTCTGTGAATAACTGATATTATACGCTATAACATATATCCACATTCATTTTACGGATTTTAGCAAATTGTTTGTAATTAGGCCTAATTGAATCAGTGCATTTTCACTATGCTGCAAAGAACTGTCGTCTGCAAAGTTCTGCTTCAATGCCACGCATGCATGGCAACGGCCTTGGCGATTAGGCAATATTCACGAGATTTATTGACAGGCTTTTCAAGGCAGCAGTTCAAACGCTTAAACACCATGATACCCACGTAGCCAATTACGGTGAAGAATGCTGTGAGTAGAATCTTATAATTTCCTATTCTGATGGACGATGGTGATGTATGAAGTATAAATACTGCAAGGACAAAAAAGAAGCTTGCTCGAAAAACACACACACACATATATATATATATATATATATATATATATATATA
>NW_013668038.1:102486-104653 GCF_000517525.1 Limulus polyphemus | reverse complement strand
CACAACGGGTATCGAAACCCGGATTTTAGCGTTGTAAGTCCGTAGACATACCGCTGTGCCACTGGGGGGGGGGGCGTTGTTTGTATCAGCAATGCACTATCTGAAGGATAAATGAATCTTAAACATTGTCATGCAGATGCTACCCGAAAGCCTATTCAAACGATTTGAAGTTAGTGTTTTCAGGAGGTTTTATGGGAATTTGTTGTTATAACACTGATCCATCTATTTATATGCGAATAAATCAGAAACATTATTCTAAATCGAATTATATCACGAGCTAAATAAGTTAACACATCAAGGGCTTTATCAATGATGCATTACTAGGTTTTCCATGTGACGTGTAACAGAATTTAACTACACCAGACAAGTATTTGTCCTTCTTAAGAACATTTTCTATTTATTTTGTTTTTGTAGCTATAGATTCACAATATTCCATTCTGTTTTAATACGCATCTCAGTTAAATCAGCAGCATATTATTTTATGATTCATAAAATAGTGCGATTTTCAAATTTAATTCACTTAAATCTGCTTTATTCTCTTCTCCAAAATATATAATTTTTGTTACTGTATTCTATTGGCAGTAATTACTTCTATTGATAAAACTACATGATTATGTGAATAATTAATCAACATTATTTTTAAAACATCAAATAATAAGATGCTTTCTTTCAATCCCTGTCAAAAATCAAAATGTGAAACAGCACACATTCTCAGAGTTGTATCTAAGCTTTCACATGCTAACTCAGTAATTCGCTACTGCTGTTAAAAGTTTGTATAAAAAATGTGTTTTAATATGTTAAAATTTTCAACCTAGAATGTGTGAATGCTCTTAAATCGATATTAAAAATAAATTGTAGGTAATGCACATTTGAAACCATCAACTTACATGTATGATTTCAATATAAACGACAGTTACCAGAGTGTTATTTTTATTTTGTGCAGGTTATCCTCATATGAGCTGAATGGGTCAGATAAGAATAGGAAGAGAGCTAATTGACGTATGTGGCCATATTTCAGCTGTCTGACTATGGGTTGTTGTGGTTACAAGAGGTGCCTAAAGTCAAGAAGCACGTGGAACTTTCTTACTATTATCTCAGTGATATTACAAAGTAAGTCATTTGACATGACCTGCGGTTCTTTTTCGTTTGATTTCTTAGTAGTAATAATGTAGGTATAATGCCATGTGAGTTGTAACTTCAGATGCTTACAATCAAAGTTCAGACATACAGAAATTGTTTTTTGCTAATATTAAAAAACATCATCATGATAAGAAATATAGTATGCCACGATCTATTTTGATATCCAGATAATAAATAGTTGAAATGAGAAGTAAAGTAAACAATATTTGAGTTCCAACAAATATTTTATAACGAAAAAACCTCATATTAAGCGAGATAAAAAATATGCACCCACTTTTTGAATACGTGTTAACCACTTAAACTATCTGAAATTAATTCCGTAAGTCTCAGTTTTTTATATTTTACTTTCATCAGGATGGGAAAATGGCAGTACTGTTAATTAACTTATTTCAACTAAAGTTTCAAGCCCAGAATTCATCTGAGTGATATTTAGAAGTTTTGGTTTTTTAACTAAATTAAAAACATCAAACCTAGAAGGGGACTTAGATGTGATTTATCTACACTGATTGGCTGGTTTATTAGACCAAATAATGTGCCTGTAGAACACTCCAGTTTATTTTAATAAGTAAAAAACATTAATTATGTGTGAGTGAGATGAATCCCTCAGTTCCATGAATCAAAATATCTTATCATATCATATTGTAAGACGGTGAATTGCAGACTTTTAAATGAGCAAGATAATTTTGAAAATTAAAAAAAATATTTAAAAACAACGATTATTTTATAGACAATTCAATAAAATGAGATTGCTTCCAGTCTCCAAATTATCAAAATAATAACTTACTGTACAAGGTTAAAAAGTGGTAAAATCCCCGACGTGACTGGAAAACAATTTCATACACTCTACATGTTTCGACGTATATGTTGCGTCTTCCTCAGGAGTGTAATGTTTTGCAAAAATAACACCAATGTACATATTAAAGAATTTCACGCCATCTGCTGACAACGTTTCCATCAGGTCCATCATCTTTATTCAATAATTTAAATTTACTTTTTTTACATTTAATTATCTCCATAGATTCTCGTA
>NW_013668038.1:89074-101498 GCF_000517525.1 Limulus polyphemus | reverse complement strand
CCGGGGCGCACCAGTGCGCCCGGGCGCACTGTTTGAGAAACACTGCTCTAGTCTTACACTGCTAAATTAGGGAGGCTAGCGCAGATAGCCCTCGTGTAGCTTTGTGCGAAATTTAAAACAAACAAACTTAAAAAGTTTCATTTTGACTAAGAGAATTTCCCACTGTTGATATGGATTTTTTATCCAAAGACAAGTTTGATGTATCAGATTCAAGGAAATAAATCACAGCTGTAACGTGTACACTGGCACCATTAAGGCACACTGACAGTGACCCAAACGTATCTCTAAATGAAATGAAATCCATTTCATGCATTAGGAAAGATATAACAAGAACAAAAGAAAACTGTATACATGAAAACATTTATTAAATAGTCCAAAATCAAGACACGCGGTAGTGTGTCGTGCGGCCAAGTCAACCTGCTGCCCGACACTGTGTGTTATTAACAGGAGTGATAGTTTAGCGGTTTTCCACCTTCTGTAGCTCGGATTGTGTAATCCAAAGTACCACATATTTTCAGTAGATGTGCTCTACTCAACTCATACTTCACATGCCAAATTTCAAGGCAATCCATTAAGAAATACCTGATATATAACATCTCCAATTTTGAATGAGTTTCTTCGTATTTTTTTTCTTCGCCCCAAAAGTACGGAAACATTATTTGATAGAAAAACATACTTAACTGTTAGGGATTTTTTTTCTCAGGTTTGGTACACCGATAAATCTTTACAACTACAATTAGGAGTCTCATTTGGTATAAATATGAGCCACATGTGCAATGTTATTCAACAAAAACCGCCCAAATTTGACGAAAATGTTGCGCACGCCTACGCAAAAGTCACGTGACTTATCGGTCTAACAATTTTACTCCAGCTTCACCTAAGAGTAAAAATGGACCGTTTTTAGTTATTTGTCGTTCGGATGGAAGAGAGCTGACTTAGAGCAACAAAACTATAAAGTTAAATGATGTGCAAATAAACAAGTATTGGTTAGGCCAAGCAAACTAGATTAACAGTTTTTAGCTCAAGTTTTCAAAAGAATCATACAGATGGATGGTTATTATTGATTATTCATTGCCAACTTTTCAGCATAAATTTAGTAAATTTTGTTAAATTATCTTAATTAAAGAGCGTATAGCGTCACGTTATATTAGCTTAAGCAATTAGCATAAAAAATGATGCTTAATACGGCTGTACCGATTGCATGGGGACGATGACAAGAAACTGTTAGTCTAAATTCCATAGAGTTACTATAAAAGAAGCTATTAGCACTGTTTTAATAAGGAAAACTATACAAATATATTTCAAAGAACCTGGTTAGTTCTATAAAGTAAAGGTCTGTTCCGAATAATAGGGTAGCGATCCTAAAGCTAATTTGGGTTACTATCGAGGGTCACTTTCTTACTTGCTTTGATTTGTTGGTGTATATTGTCAAAAAGTCATGATATCTGATCAAAAACACTTTAGATGTGAAAAATAATAGTGCGGTAGGAAAAAGGATTGAGTGTGCGACTTAAAAGAACGAAATAAAAATTAGCGGCCAAACTGTTAGCTACAACTTATAGCGTTGATAAGGAATTTACAGCAAATATTCATTCATCAGTTAGTAAGGCCACGTATTTTGTTTAACCCACCATCACGCCCCAAGTTGAACAAACTCGCGGCCTGACAAACTAATTAATGAATATTTACTCTAAAATTATTATCAATGCTAAAAGTGTCGATACAATTTTGCCGTGAATTTTGATTTCATTCCTTTAAGTCGCACACTCAATCCTTTTTCTGACCTCACCTTTATTTTTCACATCTAAGGTGTTTTTGATTAGATAACCTTTTCTGTCACATTCACAGTATTATACAGTTTGTCTCATTATGGTTACATAGGTTTCTTGACTATTGTATCACTTATATATTTTAATTTATCATGAAATACTGTATAAAGATATTTTTCCGTTAAAACTAGTTTTAAAGCTGTAAAATATGGATTGGGCGTTATGATGAATAATGAGGAAGTTTCGGCGTTTTTAACTTTTACAGTATTAGGTAATTCTATAGAAACAGTACCTTAAATAGAATCATAATATACATATTTTATATAGTTGGAATGTCCAAATATGCTGAAATTGCTTTTTTTATGTAATCATCGTACTTGCACAAGAAACAATATTTTTGACACATCGCAACTACCTCTAGACAAACGTAACCTGTCGTCATTTTGCTTCGGTTTACTATTGACCTGAAATCGGGTAGAACTTGAATACTTACTCTGATATTGACTTTTTGTCACTGATCTTGCCACTCCTCTTTTTCACTCTGCCGAAGCCCTGTTAACGTCGTTTTCAGAAACTTTTTGTTGTTGTTCTTATGGTCATGTTGTTTTTTTCATGTTGCACAACGTCGCTTTTTGTCAATAATCTTATCTTCAGTTTTAGTTTGCCCATTCTTCTGCAGTCGAAAATGACATCAGACGTTGTGAGATTAGAAAATGTGGTGTCAGTTCATCGGCTGATATCCAGACAGTTTAAAAGTTTTATATTTTTTTCACTTCGATTACCTTTTAATCCATTTATAAGTTTCTCTTAGTAATATTTGGCATACATATTCTGTATGCTTAAAAGTTGAAAAGACGCACTGATTGAACTTTATATTTTCGTCACATTTATTACGTTTTTAAAGAATAGAGGGTGGATAGGGAAGAATACATAAGGCTTAATCACACTTTATATAGATTATATAAACTTGCTTAAGTTAATGCAGTGATATGTCATCAATGATGCAAGCCGTGGCGTTATATTGATATTTTTATTACTAATATATTTAGTTCACAGCGAATCCCTGACCATTCCCCATTTGACAATGTATTGCCTCTACGGGTAGACTTATGAGTGGAGGAACATTCGTTATGGCTCTTTCTAAAGGAAAGATATCAGAGTAGCAAGAAAGGTAAATGATTTATAGGAAACAACATTTCGAAAAGGAGAGTCTTCGGTATTCTTAATGAAGTGGAACGGCTTAACAACAGAGTATTTGAGGCAAAATGAGCTCCAAGCCTACATCAAAACAGTCTGAAGTAATGCCCTTGTCCACTCTGTGAAGACAATAGTTACAAAAGAGAACTCTTCTTCACAAAAAGCTATTGAGATAAACCTGGGTAAATAAAACACGTTTTTCATGTTGTATAACGTTTACCAAGTTTTCTGTGATCGACAATGACATCAGGTGTTGTGAGATTAAATAGTTTAATTCTAGATTTTAAGTGTTGTCTTGGAAACTGTAGAAGGTCGGTCAAGATGTGTGGCAGAAGCTTGTTACATTGAAAATTGGGGTGTCGAACAATAATGCATAGTCAAGACCAAAAGATTTAGCAGATTCTGTGGTGGCCTAGTTGTTATTATTTCGCACCAGCGCTCCCTTACCGCAATATATATATATATATAAATCGCACTCAGTACTTTGAATCCGTGGGTGCGTTATAAAAGCAACGCTTAAATCTCACTAATCAACTGGAGTAAGCCTAATGTTGAATAGCTGGCTTCCGTCTAGCTTGTCAGTTCAAAATTAGGAACGGTTAGCGTTGATAGCCCTTGTGTAGTCTTGCACGAATATCTGAAAAACGAACAAACAAGAGACTAAACTTGATGGACAATGGAGGAATGTCATTCTTATAAAGTAAACGAGCTAATGTTTCACTATTGCTTCGATTTATTATCTCGTTCATAGTTTTAGTTCTTGATTAGGTTCAGAGAGTATTCGTGTTGATCCATGCACTTTTTTAGAAAAACAAACTTATGAATCGAGTTAAATAATTTAAGATCAAAATGTTCATTTATTTCTAATGACTGAACGTGTCAATATGCCATGTTTGAAGGAGGGAAGATGATGCAATTTCTCTTCGTTTTACGTGAACAAATGTTCATGAAATTTCTATTCCTGATTGCCCAGAAACGGCACTTTTCAGTCATGTTATACTTTCGAAGCAAACTGGATGTAAAGTAATAATCATGTTATTCTACCAGTCTTCATACAAACTGGTGATAACTAAGAAGTATTATAGAATATACGAAGTGTCAGGAAAATTTACGGAAAACATAATATAGCAATGAAGCTATTACAAGCAATATGAATGATTGCGGAAGAATGACAAATAAATGAAGATATCATTTCGGAATACAGAAAGCATAAGATATCTTTGCATGGTTCCAGAAAACAAAATATAATGCTATGGAGAGACGTGCAACAGGAGATATCGTGGCAAAACTAGATACGAAGTAGTGCAGACGATAGAGGATAGCACAGAGAAATCACACACACAATAAGACGTTACAGATAACAGAAAAACGGCGTCAGGGAATTATAACAACAAAAGGTAGCATGAAGGCATTTTGTACAGGCAACAGAAGATAATGGTAGTAATGTCAAACAGACAACAGGAGAAAGCATGGAGAAATTTAGTACAGAAGCAAATAGAAATGATTATAAATAATTGTGTATGAGGTCTTATTTAGGTAGGTTGCATGACAAGGTTTAGAGTGCATTGGCGTGGTGTCTTATTTAAGATGGCTGTATAAAATAATATCCAAAGATTGATATCGTTTTTCACCATAGATAAGTTTGGTATCACTTGACATGGTGTTTAAATTGTTCAACTAGTTTAGAATTTATTTGTTCTCACTGTGGCTATGTGTCATCGAGAGTTCTTTAGTTATCTGTGAGAAAAATAAAATTAAAATTCCTAAGAACTATTCTTATATTTACCAACATTTATCGAGAGCATACGTCAAAGAGCTCAATAATATCATTCTCAAGATTTGTAGTCAGACTGCATCTCAACTCATGCCCTTGTGTTATAAAATATCAAACTTTTCTGCATTATTTGACAGTTTTAATTATTGTTAACAAATAAGCTGTGTTTGCACTATCTGATTATCGTTGTTTATTAACACATATACTGTGTGTGTACATACTGTCTAACTGCCCTTGTTTATTAATGTATCAGCTATGTATTTTTTGTGTGCTTATCCTTGTTTATCAAAGTATTAACTATGTATGTACTACTTGACTTCCCTTTTTTATCACCGTAGAAACAATGTGATTCATGTTTGACTGTCCATGTTTATTAGCATATTAGCTATAAGTATAAGCTGGGTGTGTACTTTTGGACCGTCCTTGTTTATTAAAGTATTAATAATGTATTTATTACTTGATTGTCCTTGTTTATCAAATTATTAGCTATTTATTTACTACTAGCTGGATGCCTGTCATATGACGGTAAGTGCTGATTGGTTTTCTTCTGATAATTAAATCTAAATAACTGTTTGATGAACATATTTTCAAAAAATATGTATAAATAATGTTTATCCTCTTTCTAGTGTTTCACGAAAAGAACTTTGTGTATATTTGGTCATATCCTGTAAGTGGCCCTTGATTACAATTTTGACTTTTTTTTTATGCTGTGTTTAAATTTGTTTCTTTATAAGTTATAGATTGAACCATGCAAAAACGTGGTCAAATGTCTGACTCTGCGAGTTATTATTTCTGATGGCAATGCATTTGAGGATGATGGGAAAATGCACGAAGGTATAACGTTTCATATAAATGCTTATAAAATTTTGGACTAAATTTTTAAAAATCTCTTACCTTAGTGATTGCCAGCGGCGTTACCATTTTCAACATGTTTTATCTCAGGGTTTACCCCCTGACGTTGGACAATGTCATTGGCGATGGTGACTCTGTCCAGATTGACCATATATGTAGATTCTGAGGGCCATCGGCCTTTTTAATCCATTGACTGCTGATTCGTCGGAGAGTTGAATGTAAGTGTGCCGTATACGGTGTACGGCTTGCAAAAATCCGCGAGCGTTCAGAGCAGCCGCAGTCAATGGATTAATTCTATTTAATATTTTAACCTTTTTCTATAGAGACACATACCTGACTCGTTTTAGTCTATTTTATATTTTCTACATTTTCGTAATTTTATGTGTTTTTGTTTTTCATACTTTTGTTTGGCGCAAATGGCCTTGGAGTTTTGCACCATAAAACCCCAACCAGCAACAACAATAACTTACCTAAGTTGAAAAACATCAATAATAATGTATTGAGATGCCATTTATTTCGTTAAAAAGATACTTAAGTTGTGTTTCACACAAACACTGGTGTTTATATGTAAAATGATATAATCCCTGTTTTACTCCATAATGGTATTTGTATTTTTCCGAATATTCAAAAATAATAAATATTTAACACGTCCCTCAGAAGCCAAGGGATTTCTTTACATTACAATTTGTTGATTACTAAAAGTAAGTTTTATTCGAAAACTCCCAAAGAGGGTGGTTTTGAACGTATCTTTTCGATATAAGTTTTCTTTTGTTTATTGATAAATTTTTAAGTGAAATACAGCATCCTCAAGTCTTCATACTAGCTAGTACTAAGGTCTACCCACAGGGAATAAATTCAATATATAAGTATCAATAAAGCCACATTATCAGCATCATTAGTTAAGCAATTGCCAACATTTTATGCTTCTGCCATAACCTTTTTATGCTTAGCTTTCAATTGAGATACGAACGATTTCACCTGCAATTCGGTAGGAAAGGTCGAAGCATCACAACAGTCAATAGTTGGACGAGTAGATAGAAACACTTTGAAAGTAGTTACAGGCATGATATTGTACTCGGCTTGCTGCACAAGGTGGTTCTAAACGGTTCCTCAATACCTCTGCGTGACATTTGGAGACTTCCATGCTTGTCGAGCTTTGGCCGTTAAGCTCGTTATGCACTGATGAATTTCAGCCTCAACACTAAAATTGTGCGGGAATTTCCTTTTTTGTAGGCAGTAAAAATGTCCACAAAATTCAGTTTAAATTAAGAAAACCGGATTGGGTAGTTTCTGTTTTTTTTCAACAGCAATGTCCCCCACTGGCTTGTGATGGGCCTGTTAATATATATATATATATATATAAACACGAAATCCCAAGTCGACTAGGGTTTGAAGGCGAGATTTCCACATAATGGTCGAGAACTATAATCACTGTGACACCCAGTTTGGTTTAAAGCAAATGTTAACAAATAAGTCAAATCCCGAATTTAAATTATCATGCTATTCTAGTTTTTCCAAATATTGTTTGATCTTGCTCTGAACATGATGAGTTATTAATTCAAATAAATTATAAAAAATCTGCGCTTAACTGAGATTTGATCGCGATACTTCCGCTTGAGACTAACCGCTGATACAGTTTGAACGTTACCAACAAAGCGAGCATTACAAACAGGGATTGGCTTTTATATACATAGATTTGGCCGTCCTTGTTTATTAACGTATTAGGTGTGTATTTACTATTTGACCTTCCTTCTTTATTAACGTATAGCCTATTAACTGTGCAACTATAGCTGACTGTCCTTGTTTATTAACGTATTAGGTGTGTATTTACTATTTGACCTTCCTTCTTTATCAACGTATAGCCTATTAACTGTGCAAGTATAGCTGACATCCTTGTTTATTAACGTATAAACTGTGAATTAGTTATCAGTCTGTTCTTGTTCATAAAATCATAAGTTATAATTAGCTATATGTCTACTACCTGTTTATTATTATTTATTAACGTATAACCTTTATGGGTACTGTTCTGTTTCCCCTTGCTTATTAACGTTCAGCAGTGTATGTATTATCCGTTAATCATTGTTTATTAAACTGTGTATTACAATCTGACTGTCCATGTTCAGTAGCCTATGTAATATTTATTTATCTTTGTGTATTAGCGTTTAAGCTGTGTATATACTATCTGTTTGTTCTTGTTTATTAACTTGTAAGTTGTATATGTAGTACCTGACAGTTCATGTTTGTTAACATATAGCCTGTACTTGTACTATCTATCTGTCTTTGTATATTAACTTTCATCTGTGTACGTACTATCCGTTTGTCCTTATTTTCTAATGATGTTACTTTTCTGAACTTACAATTCATTAAACTTTCGGTTTTTATGAATCATTTTATTACATCAGTTTTTTTTTTTTGTGAGTTAATTTTCATGAAAGTATATTCAATTTTGACTTACAACATATCTGATCAAATCTGGACATTTTATTTTGGGTAGAACTGGGGTGTTTAAGTCTAAATATTTTTATTAGATTTTCAAATCTAGTTCGTGTAGAATTGTTTGATTTTTATTATTATAAACTAGAATAATAAAACAACTAATTACACATCTACTCTGAGCGGAACTATTCCAGCATTCACGTTGAAACCGTTCCTGTACGAACACGTAATTATAGCTGTACGTTTAAACTTGTACCTTAAATTGTGCTCTGTTGAAACTGGATAATTACATCTAAAACTTACCTAGCTAAGTCAAAATCTTGTTTGGGTACAAATACACGTTTAAGTTCTACACCTGTGAATATGTATACGAACAAGTAATTAATGACCTGGGTTTGGTTGAAACAGACATTGACGTCCAAATCTTGCACATACGAACACACAATAGACCAATTACTAAGGAAAATGGACATCCAGGCTGAACATTTACCTTTATAGTCACTTCTGCATGGAAATTCAAGTGGATATCTTTGCTTAGATGAAGAGACATGTGATTAGAACTCGACATTCAGATTCACGTTTTGCACAGGCAGACAACTAAATACAGATGTAATTCCAGCGTTAATGGATAATTAATTTAGATTACGACCTATTTAGGATGCTAATTAGAGATTTAATGTAACTATATGCAAGTGGGTGTAGTTTAATGGTACTAAACATTTTGGCTTACATTGAACTGGGTAATCAAGTCTAAGATTTGTATGTTTAAATAGGGTATCACAGATCGAAATTGAACTAAACAATCTATATAAATGGAGAGCTATTTGCGGATATTATTTATCATTAACATCGTAATATTTTTATTGCGGGACTATATATGACATACAGGTTCAGCAGATACTGGTGTAAACACCATTAATTGTATATTTATTTCAGTTTAACTGCACGTTTATATCACTAATTACCTACATACCATCTGTTCACACTTCTAGTTCTTCTGAAACTAGATGTTCTAGAACCTAAATAAATAGAAAAGAAAGTTGAAATAATTTCCTCGCTTTCTAAGTTCAACTGTTATGAGCAACAATCTTTATTATTTTATAGCATCATAGTATGACAAGTTTTTCTGACTTAACACAAGTAAACCAAGTATTGTTTTGATAATAATTTAAGAAATGGATTGTAGTTCATCTGTAAAGCTTTTACGAACATGGTCCATTTTTGTTTTAGCTACCTTTCTCTTTTCGATCACCAAACAAGATCCAGATAAGCTCAAATAGTTCCACAAAATCCAATAAACTCTAAGTTATAATTTTCAGGATTCCATTAGGTTATCTTACAGAAATCGGGTTTGAAAAGTTTAAAGTTGTAATAAATATTTATAATTTTTTTGTCCTGATGTGAACTCAAGTTTTTTGAAACACACACACACATTGTAGGAGCTCATCGACATCCATGTTTGTAATAGACAAATACAACACTCAGCAGTTTAAGATAGTTTATGTTTTAAGAGACTTTTGTTTGCCAGAAAATGAAAATATTAAAAATTTCTTAATGCATTAAGCATAACTTTGTGAAGTTATGCTAATTTGCTCAGAAGGTAAAATTTTCTGAATTTTGTAATTTTTCCCACGATGTTTTTTGTTGCTTAACAAAATGTTAAGTATGCTTTAGAATTTTAACGAAAAAACAAATTTTTGATGAAAAAGAAATATGACAGTTAAATTTTCTCTTTATCTATACAGTATTGTTTTATCTAACAGAGAGGATTGATTTTATAGTCCACGTTTTGTTCAAACAATAATATGTACCATGTATTCATTTCCTGATAACCTCGTCACAAGTTTTGTCCCATTAAAGTTTCATTTTAAAACAGTAATATGTAAGAAATACACGTTTCCTGATAATTTTATCATAAGCTTTGTCCCATCAAGTTGAGGTGGAACCTTTTAAAGGTAGGTTTGACTAGGAAAGGTAACATGAAGCAGATATGCATTGACATGAAATAATATCTGAATTCATAGAACAAAACAACATTCGGCTAAGACTATGAAAACTATTAATAGACTTTTGTTTTCTTATTAACTAATTAGTCGTTTTGTTAAAAACGAAACTTTTTCCTATGTAGTACTAGTTTTATATATTTATGAATGTACGCAGGTTAAATTTAAGAAAAAATACAATTAGCTATATATAATTGATTATTATAAATGTATTAATTTTACAACGAAACAAATATACCTCGTACACTGATTAATCGACAGTAAAGCTTCAAGGTAATATTGATAATGTAAATTACTTGTGCCAAAGAAACCTAAAACATGATATTTTACCCTTCCTGCTTCTAACTAAGAACTATTCCATGATGATCTTATTTTATTGTGAAGTATCTTCTTTAAAAAATCTTTTAAAATTAGAATAACGTTCCAGAAATTTGATATTGCTGTACAATCAGTGTTAGTGAAAGATCATGAATTCGCGGGAGAAAATGCGCTTTCCTTTTTAAGCACTGATTGGACAGAAAGGAATTACGTGTTGTGAGTGCACAACTTGACATCAGAACTTTTATTCCATTTGATGTTATTTGCTGCCTCAGGGGGAATACTAAATTTTCTCCTCTGGAAGTGCGGATCGACAAAGAGTCAACTTTGGGCTCACAGACGAATTTTACTCCTCTCGTGGTGGTAAGGTAACTGCTTACCAGATGCTTATCAGAAGTTAATATTAAATCTAAACGTATATTAATGCGTAAATTGTTAAACTTATTCAGTCAGATAGTTTATAAAATACCATAGAAAACTAACTTGAGATCTTGGCTCGGACGTTTTGTTAATGTCAGGATGGTGTATTAGCTTGAAAACTCTCACATCAGGTTAGCTTTTAGCTGCCAAGTGGTTTTCAGATATGAGCTGTTCTTGTAGATATGTTTTTAAAGTACATGAACAACGTGTCGTGAAGGAGATTTTAAAGTCTAACAACTTATTATTCACACACATACTGTAAATTGTAATGGAAGCACTTCATTAGTAGACATTAACTTTGATAAATATGATAACTTAATACGTTTGTGCATTACAAACTCACTGAGCGTCATTCCTAAACAAACTACCATCTCTCAGAAATGAAACACGCCATTCTTAAACATAACACAATTACGCTTCAAGGATAAAAGTCTTATATGCTAGTCCTCCTTTGGGCGATAAATAGCTTTACAAACTTACAACATTAAAATCTAAGGTTCAAATCTCCGCGGTGAACAGAATTCAGACGATAGCCTATTGCGTGGCTTTGTGCTAAAATACACAAATAAATCTTACTGCAAAGCTTCTTAAAACCAGGTTTCAAGAGCAGCTAAACTGTATAGTTATTGATATTATAAAATATAAATCGAAACACTAAAATAATACGCATTGACTCTGGTAAACTTACTGATGCATTCATTTTATTAATTATTATATCTTCCAAAATTAAGAAAGTTTTGAAAGAGAACGTATTTCCTAATGAAGTAGTTCATGGCTCTTGAGAAAAGTCTAAAAAGAAAATAAATATGTTTGAGCACGTCAAGCAAATGTTGCATGAAGTTTATGAACTGATCAACTTGCATTTTAGAGCAGATAATGACTCGTAAAGTTTAGTCACTGTAGCGAGCAGAGTAATTAGCAAAAGCAAAAATTATTTCAAAAATGAAAGGATTTATTCTCCAATGAATCTGAAGATGTATCTGCGCAAGGACCCATTTTCCCTATAGTGACTTCTGTAAAGCGTTTGATAAAAGTGCTTGTGGAATTCAAAGGCAATTTGTCGTGAGGAAAGATTCGGGTGTGGAGAAGGTTTTTGTTCGGAAAATTACGTTAGAACCAACATGCCATCGTGGCGATAAAACTATATAAAAGGAAAACTCCTTGATGAACATTTATAAAGTGATCATATGGATTCAGGACAAGACTAACAACTTTAACAAGAACAGGAATTGGGATTGGCTGCATTTCAGCATTAAATAGATACTAAATATAATTTGACGAAGTTTTTAATTTATGAACTTATAACTTGTTTTCAGAAATGTGTGTGATAGGAGAATTTTGTGGTTTGTAGTAGTTTTTTTCAATGTTTTAACATGGTTTGAACTCTGGAATCTCAATCTTGTCTTTTAATGTGGTCTTTACATTATAGAGTATTATAATTTTCTGGAACTTTAAACTCGGTTTGAGTATATTGAAAGTAAAAAACACAAAAAACGACGCTTTTTTGGCACAATGAAACTGTATAATATTAGTTACAGCCGACTAGTTTCTGTTCACAGTTGTTATCATCAGGGCTAGTGATTTTCACTATTAATATAGTAGCACAATGTGCCTAAGAAGAAATTATCGGTTTGTGTATTCTGAAATTTGAACCT
>NW_013668038.1:65469-88158 GCF_000517525.1 Limulus polyphemus | reverse complement strand
AGTGTGAGGGAAAATATCTTAGTAAAGATTAAAATACTTAGTAAGAAAACAATAATGAATTTAAATACATTAAAATTAAAAAAAAAACAACAACAAATAATAACGAAAACAAATCTAGACAAACGCTATAATAAAGTCGTCATTCAATGTTCTTTATATCTCAAAGATATCCTCAGACGAAATGAAATTCATTTCATGAATTATATATATCATGTAACAAGAACAAACAAAAACCTTAAACACTTCTTAATTACAAAGTTAGTGATTAAACTACAGTACGAAGAGCATGTCAAATTATCTATTAAGTGGGCTGATAACTTTTGATTTGTAATATAGGATGTAAGGTTTTGTAATTGTATTTCCAACTATTATGACACTCTATCCTTTTTCCAAAGTCGACTTTTTATATTAACAGTTTTCCTGGGATTAGTTTTTGAAGACATGAAACTAAGGAAGACGCATGAATGTGTCGAAATTAGCTTCTTTCATTCGAAGTATTTTGATAGTCTATTTCATTTACTGTTTTTCGTTTCGCTAAATCTCTAACTGTTACGAACGATATTGTGTTCTTTTATTTCTCAGCTAAATTCTCCTCTTATATCTATTCACACTACCGTATAGTTCTGACGTTTGACACCTATATTTCAACCCCTCCCCAACTTGTATGGTTTATATATTTTCATATATCATGAAATATTGTGTGAAGAAGTTTCACATTTATATACTAGTTCAAAAACTCAAAACTATGGATTTGGTATTATGGTAAATGGTGAGAAAATTCCATTGGTTTTGTTATTCATTTTATAATAGTACATATTTTTTTCAGAAATAAAACTGCAATACATCAAAGCATTCAAATAGAATCATAATCTACATAAAATGTTCTTATAGCTAGAGTGGCCAAAGATGCTATACTTTTTATAATAATCTTATTTGCTAATGTAAAATTCGCTCTGTGGACACAGCAGTTACCCTTCTGGACAAAATGTAAACGTCTGTCATTTTGTCTTTGTTAACCACAGTGATTTGAAACTGGTTTCAACAATTCCCCTTTGTCTGTGTATTTCTATGAGATACTACTTGAACGTCAGTTTGTTTTTCTAATTTAAGCATTAGTAAAGTGTTTGCCATCCTAAGAGATGCATATTCTAATAAACACTATCTGATATGGGTATTCATGGTGAGTGCTTTCAGTTAATCAGTAGTGCTTATGTTAATAGTGAATCAGTTAATCAGTAGTGCTTATGTTAATAGTGAATATGTCCTACAGTGAGTCAGTAAAAATATGAACTTACTGCTCTTCTATTGAATTTAATACAAGGAAAAATATTCTTCTATCAGTTTTCATTCTTAAATGAGCTCCGTGATTATTTAATTCTGGAAAGGATATATGTTACTGATGCTAATAATTAACCTCTAAAACTGAGTTTGAATCAACGATTGAACCACTTTATCACTAAAGTGAATGTGTATTTCTTTAACTGAAATGTACACGGATTTCTGTTTTTAACAACAAAGTTAATATTATAGCAGTATACACCTTAGTTTCTTATTATAATCATACCAAGAGTTATATTTATTTTGTACAACAGGTAAAATTCACATACCTTTTTTGTCAGTTGTCTGTCAAATTAAATACTCTAGTAAAGTCTTATTAGCCGCGACACATAGAACAGCCCCGATTATTATTTGTTTTTCAAGTACAAACTTTTAGCTCATAGATCCGTCATCGCTTGACCAATTTGAGATCTAATTACAGTTTTGGACTCAGGAAGTCAAACCCTTTCGATTGATTTATTTGGCCACGCTCAAGGTCTTATAGATTAATTTATTCTAATCCTGCCTAAAAGAATCTCAATTTGAGGGTAGGCTGGTAAATATCCTGATAAGTAAAGAAAATTGAATCGGGTATACGCGCGCCCCACGCTTGGTATTGCTGGCGAAAAAAAAGCTAATAAAAAGGATTTGTTTGTTTGTAATTAAGCACAAAGCTACACAATGGTATATCTATGCTCTGCCCACCACGGGTATCGAAACCCGGATTCTAGCGTTGTAAGTCAGCAGACATACTGCTGTGCCACTGGAGGGGCAATAAAAGGGGAAAAAATGTCTCATAGATTAATTTACTTTAATCCTGTCTAAGAGAATTCCAAGTGCCGCGGCTATTGAGGATTCCCTCTTGTTTTTAAAATGACACCAATATCAGCGTCGTGGTTACATATGTTCTGTTATACGGAACAGAGATAATGGAGTATCACGTACATCTGCTAGGTCTGATGTGATATTAAAATTCGGTTCTGTACATAACATGTTTACGTTACTTATTGATAAACAGAGTGATATAGGAAATACGGTTGTGCAACCGTGTCTCAAAATACTTTGATGATTTATCTTTCCTCAGTTCGGTTTTTTTTGTGTCAACAGATTTCTCGGGACTATTTTTTGGAAATAACTACATAATTCATATATTTATTTTAAAAAGTCTATCATTTAAGAAGAACAGGCGATACACAGAATACATTTACAAGATCAATAAACAAGCCAAATGAATAGTTAATATACAGGACATAAGATCTGTTGATCAAAGGTATAGTTAACTATATGTGTTGTCTATGGCGCATCTGAACTGAATAAATGGATGACATACAGGTTAAACTTGTATTTTTCTGCTGTAACGTACGGGATGTTGACTTTAAACGTGTGTTTGTGTGTGTATCCTTAACATTGTATTTTAAGTGCATTGTTGACATGTAGGAAATGGCTGTAGATCAAGCAAGCCATATATATAAGCTCTATATTCAAGACACGTAAATGAACCAGATGTAAAATATTTAGATTATATTATAGCTATACAATGATAGTATCAAACAGCTAATTGTGAGCTAGATTGCAAAATTCAAGCTCTATTTAGTGGATACGAAACCTTGAAAGTTCGCATATATTTGCATTCATTGTATATGAAAGATGTAGAAGTAGTTGTTTTTTAAAGAAATATATTCTTAGTCAATATACAATATAATTTATTTTATCCTCACATATTTTTATTAGTTTATGTTAAATTTGAATACCAAAATTATCAACACATATATTATTTTACGTAACAAGGACAAGTTATCATTTGCTATATAAACAAAAATGTTTGAAAAATGGCTACAACTTAAAACTGCAAAAAATGTGTAAGTGTAAATACCTTCAAGCCTTTTATGTTGTTTGTGTTTTCAATGACGTAAGCGGGTATGATAAAAAACACCTTAAAAATTAGAGTTAAACATTTAGACGTATTAGAGTAATTTCCGTGTTCTGGTTTAACTTAGCACTTTAATGTACATCAAGAAGTGTTGGAAAATATTGAAACATAAATTTGATAGCGATGTATTCATTAGTTAAGATAGAGTTTTTCCAAATAATGTTTCTTTATTAGATTTCGCGCAAAGCTACAAGCGATAGACTAAATGGGAAGTATCAACCATTGCAAACTCTTGGGCTACTGTTGTAAGATCGAATATTGGGATTTACTGTTATTACGCACCTGCACCCCCAAGTGTGGCAGTAACATGACATGTACCACGAAACTTCAGCTCTACAGATCTGTACTCTAACCAGAGGACCGTAATCGTTCTCTTCCAACTAAAGTGTCATTGAATTGAGTTCTTATTGATATTTAATTTCATAAAATACTACCAAAAATACACTAAAATATTTTATTGTTTGTTTTTTAAGCGCAAAGCTACACAATACACTATCAATGCTCTGTCCAACATGAGGAATCGAAGTCCGGATTTAGCGTTTTAGGTCCATTTATTTATCGTTGATCTATTAGGGGATAAAATCTTATTGAAAAGAAATATTTTATACACACTTTCCTGTTGTTCATTGTTGAAACAAAATGTGTTTGTTATATGTTCGTTTGTTAACTCAAGTTCAATTTTGTACTTTATTTTCGGCTCTACACATTTTATGCGAGCATCGCCATTTCAATATATGCAATATGCACTTAGTTTCATATGTAATATATTTCTGAAACAGTATTTGATACTTTAAACACGAAAGGCAACTTATACGACAAATGGGTTAAACTTCCAAGTTACAGATGTCAAAGTCCCATGTTTGTCCCTAATTTTGAACTACTGACCAGGAAGAGCAACCAGTCAGCAACACCGGCAATCAATCGAATAAAAGGATTTAGTGTCGTTTTCATAAATAATCCCACCAAGCGTGTTTATTAGCACATACTATTTTCGAACCTTGAACTTTCCGATCCACAGCTTGGAACGCTAACTACTTGTCCTCATTTTGAAGCAAGAAATTTAAACGTGAATATAAAATTAAGTTAATTAACTGAACGCTCATAGATTAACTTATTTTTCAATGTAGGCGATACGGTGTTTTCCACCGACATTACACATTCGTAGATATCATCTTAGAAAGAATATTTGGTCTGACTTTTGAAAATATCTATTCACTATGTTTGCTTTACGAAATCCACCAGTACTACAAACAAACTTCGGGCAAACAGTGATCGAGTCAACAAAAGTAATTTTTAACTAGACCCGTATCTTTGCTGTTTTTTTCGTTCTTAGGCACCTGGTATATAATCACTTTTTATTATTGAGAAACAGTATCGATAAGATAAAACAATGTCCAAATTATTTTGAAACAGAAGTAAATATTGTTATGTAATATTGTGTGATAACATTCAACTAGTTTGAAACAAAATAATCTTGGTGTTCTCGCAATACAATATGATGCAATGTTTATTAAGAAATCTTTCTGAAAAAAAATCAAATTTACAATGAATAGATAACGCTGAAGATTTGCCAAATTTACTATAAAAGGACGATAATTTTTCTAATACAATTATTGACTTAAAATAAGCTAGAAGCCAGAACAAGCAAGAGAAACTGTTGAAGTATTTAAAGGTAAGTTTTATATTCATATGCATTAGTTATTATAATATAGATTAGTTTGATATTATGTTAGGACTTTATAGTTGAAGATGAAATATTTGAGACTTTGAAGTGATCAAAACGAAAGCCCGCAAATGGAAAATGTGTCAGTTTTGTTCCTTAAACACACAGAGCATTCTTCTTTTTGCAAGATAAATGTTGTTTAGTTCCCTCTAGATATCAATTTCTATAATGTTTTTACAAAGCTGTAGCAATAGCTTAATGGCTTTTCAAAGAAGGCATAATTTACAGGAAAGTGATTATTACACAATACTAAGTCCCTGTCTCCTTGAAACTAAGTAGAAAATTATCTTTCTCAACCAGATATGCTATTTCACCTCCCTGTCATGGGAACATTTTGCGATTAGTTAATTCCAATCACAATAGAAAATGAATTTTTCTCATAGATAGGGAAGGAATCTAAATTGCCTGAACATTCACTACGATAAATGTTACTACAGATGTACCTGCTAATCTCTATTAAGGTTCTTTCATTAGGACTAAAAGCTACGTAATAATTACGTCCTTACTCTGGCCTGAAGTAAAGTTGCTATACTGTATTTGATCGTGTACTTAGGTTGGATAGGGAGTCGACTTTTGTGGTTTTTTTTATGTTCTCCAATTTATAGAAAACATAATTGTTCTCTGTATAAAGGATTTGGACGTCAGGAAGGATTAGAATTACTGCACTGTATTCTATTTTTACTCCAGTAAGGAATAAATATGCAGTGTCATGCTAGAATAAGGAGAGGAATCACTACTCTGTATTAGGTTTTTTTTTTTTGGTTAAGAATGGATCAGCAGCGCCATATTAGAATAAGGAGAGGAATCACTACTCTGTATTAGGTTTTCTTTCTGGTTAAGAATGGATCAGCAGCGCCATGTTAGAATAAGGAGAGGAATCACTACTCTGTATTAGGTTTTCTTTCTGGTTAAGAATGGATCAGCAGCGCCATGTTAGAATGAGGAGAGGAACTGCTGCTTCGTGTTGGGACTCTCGGTTTAGCAAGAAGTGGTGCTGTTATTCTGATTTAAATGTTCTCTCGCTATGTTTGAATTGAGTTTAGTCTATATTATGGTCTTAATACCAGTTGGAAATGTAACATACGCACAGTTTTATAATTAAGTCAGACTAATGACCCTTCAAGCTACATGTGTTAAATTATAAGGCATTGTTTTTCAACACATCACCTTTCATTTTTATTTTTTCCTATTTTAAACGTTGGACAGATGAAGACTGAACTTGTTGTCTATGTGCTGATTGTAATCTTTGTTGGAGCCACTCAAGGTAATCTTTTAAATATGGTCAATTATTTTAAAGTTATGTAAAGTTAATTAGTCAAAATATCTTTGTTCTGTTACTATAAGCAATAAAGTGTTTTGTTAATATCATACATGAGTAATGTGTTTGATAATTTTAATGGTTACCCCTTGCTATTAGACTTCGTTTTCAGTTATTTTGAAATGAACTACTTTTTCTCTGTCACCGCTTTGATGCTGGTCATTGCTAATGTGTTATTCAAGTTTAAATATTTAGATATACATGATAGACTATACTGAAATATTATAACCTAAAAGTTTCAAGTACAAACCATCGAACAAGCACAACTCATGCCAGTTAGAATAAACTATTTATATATTATCATTATAATTAATTTATTGCATAGCGTTATTTCCGTACTATCTAAAACTTGTATAGTTTACCTTTGTTACTAAAACTTTCGTAATGCTACGAAGATATCTTTTATATTTCCTGAAACTTTCATCTTCATCTTTACCCGATTCTTTATAATTTCATGGCATAGTGCTCAAATGGCTAATAATTGTATAAAGAATCTTAGAATTTGTTATGCTGGTGTGATATAATATATACATATAAGTTGTTTTTGTGAGACAGACGACTTGCTTTTGTATAAAATTATGTCTGTTATTAATAGACTACATTGTAGTCTAAAAGGGGAATGCATTTCTCATTTGAAAAAATGCTAGACGTTTTTATAAACAAAACCAAAAATCAAAATAATTTGTCGTTGCTTTTAAGCTGGGAAAGAACAGAAGTCATTGTAGTATTTTTATTCGAGTTTAGCCATTTATATGTGTTTATTTAAACCTACACATAAATTCCAACTTTTTTTTAGCACTGATCTCTTGTGGGAATGGATGGACATGTCCGGAAGGCCAAACTTGTTGCAGACACCCAAACGGTTTCTTCACGTGCTGTCCCCTTAGAAGTGGAGTATGTTGTTGTAATGGGAAAACTTGTTGTCCCTCACTCTCAGTGTGCAGTTCCAACTCAGCGTTTTGCTACTCTTGCCCCTCTTTTGCTGCTCTATTATTACCAGAAAAAAGTGGCGGGATTCCCGTAGCAACCACGACCAAGGCTATTTACAAAGAGGAACAAAATTAAGGATGATTTAATGTGGATATACTTTGGTTTTTCAATTCTACAACATATTGTTCGGGGTTATCTATAAAGTAACAAGAAAGATCAAATTTCTAAATCATATGAAGGGATTTACATATAATGAAATATTGCATTAATTCATTTTAATGCGTTAATCGTTACTTAGTATTTTCAGACTAGTTATATTAAAATTATACATCTTACAAATTAGAATGAATGTATTGGAGCATTTAATTGCAAAATAATAATAGCAACATAATTCTTAACTTTTTTCAACGTTAAATCAATAAATATATATATATTGTATATCTCTTAAGAACTGTTTGCAATTAGATGGGGCTTTAATTTCTGTTTCATGCAACAAGTTGTTTTAAAATATATATTTGTAAGATACAAATATCTATATATCTTGGTCAATTTATTGAAATCAACCATACTACAACGTCCATAAGAACGAACGTGTGTCTTTTATACTTCTTGAATTAACTTGTAAACTTTAGTCTATAAATTATGTGTTTATATATGAAGAGTAGAGTTGATACGAATAATACACTATTTAATTCGTGATTTGACTAACTGATATCAGTTTGTGGAAAACAAAGATTTAAAAACTGTGTATTAATATAAATATTTCGATGTGTTCTTTTAAAATAACTGCTGATACTGTATTACAAAATATTTCTAATAAACTGATATTTTCGAACAACAGATTCAAACAAGTTTGTATTTGTCTATACACTGAGTTTCAATTTAGATTGTTATTATGTGACTTATAGAAATTATACTCCTTACCGCAAAAAATCAACGATTCATTTCCATACCTTTATTCTGAACATATTGCAGTAACAATTAAAGGACAAACTATAAACTGAATACCGTAAGCAAAGTGTAATTGGTGGCGCTATCTGCTTACGAACATTACAGTTAAAATGTACATTTAAACCTAAAATTCTGTAAAAGTTTTAAAAGATAAGACGTATAGTTGTTTTTAGATTGTGCCGTGGAAGGAATTCAAAACAAAAGCATTATATTTTAAGATATTTATAAATATCAGTGGTTATCATAATGTAATAAAACACAATTAAATTGTTATGCTAATTTATTTTGGACTGATTTCTTATATCGCAATGCCATCTGGTACTTATCCTTGATAAGCTCAAAAAGAAATTTATAAGAAATACGACTTTATAGAATGAAAAAAACAAAAAAATCAATACGTATTATCTTCATATCATATAAAAGTAATTGTGAAATACCTATTACAAGTATGTTCTATGTAGCCTTAACCAGATTTCATGGTTGACAAAAAGTCAAACAAATATTTAATTTCTGCATATTTATTACAAAAAAATATTATATATGTTTACAAACATATTGTGTATCTGTTTCTTGTCCTTGGCGATAAGTTTAAAGAGAAAATGTAACAAATAATCTGTTGCAATTTTATTAGGTATGTGAGAATAAATTATAACAATAATTATATAACAGTTTTGACACCGTGAATCATTACAACAGTAGCGCTGACTTTGATCATTTTACACCCAAAACTTCATATAACCAGGTATTTCAAACATCAATCTATGTGATAAGTCTCATGGCTTTTTCCCTTATCTTGCTATAGAGAAGACAATAAATCCTTGACCTATTTATTCGTTTATTATAAAAAGTTGTTATGTTTTGATCATCTAAATACAAAGTTTGAGTATCTGTTAAATGTTAATGTCCGTGCTGTAAAGCCATGACCTTTCTATTTCACGAAATGTTAAAGCAACTCTATGTGATGATTCTTTTATTTTTTGCTTTTTTCTTTCTAAATACTCTATAAATAAAAACAATAAAGTCGATAATATTGGATGGATGAAAATAAATAAAGAATTCGCCTAACAAACTGAAATACACGGTATTTGATTAGTTTGATTTCTGTGGTAAGATCCCAAAATGCCTACAGATATTGTACTTGAAACTGTTGTTCACAAATGTACTAACTTTATAAAATGCGTCATAATTGTCAAAACAGTATTAGTAAGGATTTCATTCCAATTGAGTCTATAACACTAATGGTTGAACTAAACATTATCCTTGCTGTAGAATATTCCATGAAAAATCCTTTTCTTTATCTGCTTATGAGTATTTTGTTGTTGTTGTTGTTTTTGCTGTCAGAAAATAAAAGAACAACCTCTGAGTTTTGAAGGATTGTCTACTAAGTAGTGCTATTTCTACGGCTGAAAACAGAAGACATCCTTATCTTTAATTATATGACAGCAGGTCCAAAGTGAATGCCGTATATTTGTCTGCACAAACAGGATTTTTGCGGACAAATATATGGATGGCTTCTGTTTTCAGCCATAGAAATTGTAAGTAAATAATTTAAAGACACACAAAGATTTCACCCAGCCCAAAACCTTATTTTTCTTTTTTACTTTGTGCATTGTAAGAGGTAAAACAACAAACTAAGGTTTCCATGCATTGTTCCTGCCTCCAATAAAGAATGAGAAACAGAAAGAAAAATAATATAGTAACTCAAAAAATTTTAATTCAACACTATTTATACATTTATTACTGGAATCAAAAGCTTGATTTTTTTAAAGTGCAGTGATCAAGTCAGTTGAGATTATAATTGCCACATTATACGGAGTATTGAGTACGTTATATTGAAATGATTTTAGAACCTCACCACGTCGTTACAGTCCATGTCTATCAAAGTCTTGTGTATGGGCTTGGATTCTTTACAGTAGGTGTCTGTGACTTGTCGGCGATAAATTCGAACAATAAACGGACAGCATACAATCCACTTGTTTTAATATAATATATATTTAAAACAGGTCAAACGCATGTACAAAACTTATTTACACTATGCAATATCACAGTTGTATCTAAAACTTTAAGTAATCAAAAGTCCACACAGGCTGGTTCAGTTACTTTAGAACCCATGTGACAAAATGAATTATTTTTCTCTACTCAGTCTCTTATTATATTATCTGCGATAAATTCATGTTACCCTGTGGGTTACCACAGTTGTATCCAGAACTTTAAATTATTGTCTCCTTTTCTTCATACACCACACAGGCAGGTTCAATTACTTTAAAACACCCTTTGAGAAGACAAATTATTTATTATAAATTATCATCTCTGACAAACTGTGAAACTTTCTTTAAAATATCGCCTGTTACAGCTAAACTAACAATCACGCAGTCTAACTTCATTTTCATTAATATAACAGGGACGGATATGAACCTATTCACCTCCAATGATGTAGGATTTGGAGAATCATCAGCGTCAACAAATTTAACTCTAGCTCGATGGTGAACTGCGTGTTACAATCAAGCACGCATTACATGGTTAAGCAGAAAAAATAGAAATTTAAGTTTCAAAGTTTGAAATTTCTAAAAGAAAGGGTAAACTGAATTGCTCACTGATCAGAACAAAAATTATTTTCATGACCAACACTATGGAATAAGTCAAAAATGAAGAAAGCACTGATGTCAGAACTGGTAATATTATACGTTAAAAGGTTTAGGTTTCAGTATAGTATATTTCATCTATTCACTGATTTGTTTCAAACTTTAATGTATAGTTGAATACAAAGATTTCACACACATTACCTAAAAGAGTGTACAGTCTTCTATAGATGTACTTTCATTCTTCACTAAACTAAACCTTTCATTTACATGCGTACTAACGTGTTGTGGTTGAGTGCAATTCGTAGATAGTGTGATGCCATCGAAAATTGATCACTTTTGACAATGGTATGTAACAGACCTTTCCGATGCAAAATATTCATACACTCAGAACATAAAGACGTTTTTAGATTAGGGATTCAGAATTCCCAAGACTCCTTAAACTTAATGATATTGGAAAACAAAGAAATATAGATTAATTTGGGGCTATCAGAACCACCCAGAAAAGGACTTGCAACAAGTCGTACCCAAAGCTATGGTAAGCAAAGTGTAGCGTCTTACGGTAGGTGCGGATCCAGGAACACAAAAGTTAGTAGCATAAGTCATTCACATGGCCTAGGCAACAGTGTGCAACATAACAAAGAAAGATCTACATCTGGAAATGAGCCAACAGAGTAGGGTTTCAACAAGATAAGATTTTCAGTCATACCTCCCATCCAACCGTTTTTATACCTCATACAGTTGGAGAATGAAACAAGTATTCATGTTGTCTATATACATAAAGCACAAAAATCTGTGTGTTTGTCCGTTACCTAATTACTCCTAGATCACCTCCAGTGTTCTAATTGAAGAAAAAAAAAACGTGCTAGACGCAAGAAAACACATGTGTGAACGTTGCTCTCGCTGTAGGAGCAACCATCTGACTCGAAGATTATATACAAAGTGACACAAGACATCTGAAAACTGGCAAAGTAAAAGAATTATCTGTAACTCCAGGCTAAATTCGGAGAGCTTACAGGTATGTTAATATATCGCCTGAATAAGTGTACATCTCTAAATTTAAACGGTAAATGGATCAAGCAACGTAAGGCTTACCAAGTAGAAGGCAATTTGATAAATTTCCCTCTTAGGTGACAGTTAAAAATAAATACTGGTCCTGGCAACAATATTTCATCTAGGTCATTTGTTGCGGCATAAGATGGACCAGGACTTTTTTGGAACAGTAGTCAAGAACTCTGGATATTTATGTGTTTGTCGGGAAGGTAGTAACAGTGGAGAAGTTGTACTCCTTCTGCTCACCTTGATGCTCTATATTAACTTCTGAAGTTGTGGCTGCCTACCATACTAGCAAAGGTTTGTTTCCCAGAGCTTTTATGAGTTCTTCCGAGCATGTTCCAGAAAAATTTCTTTGCTTTGAATATGTGATGATCCCACTGGTGGTGAATGTAGATGTTGTTACAATGCCATTTGGTATCATGACACTCTCCGACAGGGTTCAAAGTAGAATGACTGGGGTTATTTCTCTTTTTTCTTCCTACTCACCCAGGCTATACAGAGTTGTACTCAATTGGGCCAACTGCAATGACTGTGTAACCAGTAAATTCGCTTTTTTCTGGAAGTGTTTTTGTTGTTGGTGCTGACACTGGAGGAATTGAAGGCTTAGCTGACACTTCAAGCTCAACATGTTGATCCCTAGATCCCAAGGACAGGTCATTCATATCCTCCAAAAGAGCTTGCACATCAGAAGTCACCACAAGTCGTAGATCTTTATCATTAAGCTCTTCTTCAGCTCCTGGCAGACTTAAGTCCCCTCCCTTAACAAAGGTTCACGGGCATACTCGAGTACGCCATGCTTTCCCTTGTTATGACTCATAAGCTACTATTAGCAATTCCACCTTCTATAGAAAATTTCAAATTGCTTATGAATGTATAAATTCTAAAAAATTAAACAGATTATTCACGAAATCAATGAAAACATTGGATAGAACCATGTTTGTTCCTTAGTCTAGAATAAGCCAACCAATTACTTCGATCTTCCAGAGAAAACCCACGAGCTCCAAGTACTTCACTTAAAAGCCAAACATATCTAACAAACATCAATGAAAATATTGGGTACATCACATTTCCCTTTGAAGTGGTATTAGCAAACATTAACAGATCTGCTTCATATTTAAATTTCTTAATATTCTGACACTCATCGTCTGGTGGTTGTATGCTCTATGTTGCCTGGATGAAAAAACTTGCAGAAGATGGTTTGCAAATTTCAGAAGTGGAAATTTCAGCCTTGAAGATGAAGACCGAACAGGACGTCCAGTTGAGTTTGATGATATGCTCCTTGTGGCATCACTTGAAGAAAATCCTGCAGTATCAGTTGAAAAATTGGCAATGAAGCTTGGTTCAAACCATACAACTGTTCATCGTCATCTTCAACAACTTGGAAAGGTTCCTAAACTTGGAAAATGGGTGCCTCATGAATTGTCTGAAGTGAACCGCAAATCGCGAGTTGAGATCTGCTCTTCTCTTCATTCTCGTGGCCTTATCTCGCCCTTTTTTTTTGGATAGATTTGTGACTGGAGTTGAAAAATAGATTTTTTATAAAAATGTTAAACGTCGTATTCAGTGGCTTAGTAATGGGGAAAGGCCCAACCACAACCGAAAATGGAACTTCGTGTGAAGAAAGTTCTTCTCTCTATCTGATAGAGCAACTTTGAGTTGCTGCCAACTAATGCGACAATCAATGCTCAAGTTTATTGTCAGCAATTAGAGCGTTTGAACGCGGCTTTAAAGAAAAAAAGACCTGTTTTAGTGAATCGAAGAGGAGTGGTGTTTCATCAGGACAATGCACGACCCCACACTGCAAAAATCACGTCCCAGAAGATTGAAGAACTTGGTTGGGAGAAAATTCCTCATCCGCCTTATTCTCCCGACCTTGCTCCTTCAGCCTACCATTTGTTCCGTAGTTTACAGAATCATTTGGATGGATTAACTCACACAAGCCATGAAGAGGAGACATTTCAGAGTTCTTCTCTTCAAAACCGAAAGAGGTTTTAGTAGTGGGATTAAAACGCTTGTAAGTAGATGGAAAGAAGTCATAGATAATCATGGAAACTACATTGATGATTAAATTTCAATAAAATGTAAGATTTGATCACTCGTTTTCTTTATTTAAAATCCGGACAGAACTTATGGGATGACCTGATATTTTACGATATGAATTGATAATACTTCTTCTCCATAAGCTGAGTGAATATTTCGAGTCCGCTTCGGCTGAAGAGTTCCCTTTTTTAAACTCATAAAGCATTATATGCCTCAAATGCTCCTTAGATACTTCCATATTCAAAGGGCTTTAATCAGTGAAATTTGAAATACTTTATTCTGTGAAATAAAATTTAATAAGTTTAAATATGCCCAAATACATATGTATGATATATAAATATTTGTTATTTCCATTAAACATTCTAACTTACTAGTAAATTTCAAAGAATTAAAATCCGGACAGAACTTATGGGATGACCTGATATATCGTTTTCAATATTTTCTCCTATCATCTCGTCATCGTTGATACCACGTTGAAAACATTGGTTCTCGTTTGATCCCTGAAGTTAAACAACTTCGGGCCCGATTAGTATTTGGGAGGGTGTCCACCTGGGAATACCGGGTGATGATGACATTTTTAAGCCCCCCCCCCCCACAGCGGTATGTCTGCGGACTTAAAACGCTAGAATTCTGGTTTCGATACCCGTGGTGGGCAGAGCACAGATAGTCCATTGTGTAGCTTTGTGCTTATTTACAAACAAACAAACAATCCTATCATCTTTTTTTCACGCACCCGTGTATACATTTCACTTTATGTGTAATATGCATATATATAGAGCTTCATTTTCCCTTGTTTTTCTACATGACGTATTTTCTGTTTTCAATATTCGTTTGTTTGAGGATTTCCCCGTAAATCTACACAAGAGGGCAATTTTTAATTGCAACTGATAGACAAGAAGGAAAGCAGCTAGTTAAGGACACCCACTGTCAACTCTTTGGCTACTCTTAATTGTCTGACCGAATAGTAGGATTTGACCATTACCTTTATAACACATTCACTGCTCCAAAATGCGGAGTGCTTTTTTTTAATCAACCGATTTACAGTCTGTGCACATTGACCGCAAAGTCACGCCTGGCCCTATTTTTAATATAACCTCTTCTTCATGTATTTATATATTTTTCCAACATACTTTCTGTGTACCCTACTTCGTAAGTTCCCTGTGTAACTCATTTCCCCAGTAACATCTACATATTTCTACCACAAACTCTGTTTTCCTTATATTGACAACATAACCTGTTCTCCTAGAACTATTTTTATTACGGTTTGTCTTTACAACGCATTAATCCATGTACTATCTACCTACTTCCCCAAGTATTGTACAAATAACTTAATTTTCTTGTTTTATATTTAATCTATCTTCCCAAGTACTGTCTAGTTACTTATTACTGTTTTAGATTTACCTGACCAATATCCCCGCGTGTTGTTTATATCGTTGTTTAAATCGTTTTCAAACTTTTTTCTACACTGTTTATGAGTATTAAACTTATTAAACAAATTATTTTAACAATTCAATGACCTAATTCTCGACAAACTATAATACATTCTTTTCCACTGACTGTCTGTATAATCTACAGTCACATTTAATGTCTATCTTATCTCTCCAAGCATTTCTCTTCTACATATATAAAGCACAAAAATCTATGTGTCTGTTTGTCCGTTAGCTAACTACTCCTTGGTCACTGGGCCAATATCAACCAAACGTTATGGGATGATAATTTGGGGAAAGGAGCATGTTAATGTGGTTCAAAATCTTGTCTACCTATTTATTATTGAGCATTTTTTATCTTTGACGTAAGTTAACGTTAACTACATTCATAGATGGCGCCAACTCCTTACACCAAACAAAATATATATATACAATTAAATTTTCTATAACACAACATACACGCAGTGTAGGGGTAGTGCACATAAACGCTCTCAGTATCTCAAACAGTGTCCTAGCACTCTGTATGGAAGAATTCGTTGAAAAAATGGCCGCCACTATTGCATTTTAATCTTCGTATACATATAAAGCACAAAAATCTGTGTGTCTGCCTGTTTGTCCCTTATCTAACTACTCCTAGGTCGCTGAGCCAATCTCAACCAAACATTGTGAGACGATAATATGGTAAAAACGAGGCATGTTAATGGTGTGGTTTTAAACTCTCTTCACCATATTATTGCTGTTATTGAGAATTTTTTATTTTGACGTAAGTTAATGGTAACTATATTCATAGATGACGCCAAGTCCTTATACTGAAAACAAAAGAATCTTTAACTTTTCTAAAACAACATACACATAGTGTGGGGGGGGGGCATACAAACGTCTTATTTATGGAGAAATGCAATGAAAAAATGGCTACCACTATTGGAATACTACATAAACTCAGCTGAAGTTTCTACTTCAACAGTCAACATAAGGCTAATGTGAAGAGCCGTTTCTTGAGTTATACCCACTTCCTACTTTGACACTTCTGTGACCAATGACCGTCACTTAATTAAACACATAAAACAGTGTGGAAGGACATTATGGGCTGGGTTTTGAAAGCGGGTACATAAAGCACCCTACAGTCAGTACTTTTGCCACTACCTCTTCGTAGAAAGCCATCCTAACCATCTCACAGTGTATACCATGTTTTAAGCATATAAAACGTGAGTTCTTAAATCTTATACAAAACGTTTGGTGATGTAATGATGAATATTGTAATGATATGTTATAAATATATTGTATGAAAGTTAGGATTTTTGTGTTATTTATCATAATATCCACCCCCAAATGTTTTTAACTTCCTAGCCCGGATAAAGGACGGGCACCTTAACTTGTACTATATAATGTTCAGTCAAATCAGCCACCCACCACCATCCATATCTTTCATCTACGTGTTTGCAAATTAGATGTAAATATTTATTCAATCCACTATGTTCAAGCTTTACTCTACTTAGAATTATTTACTCTTCTCTCTTCTACTCTGCCCCATAAAATTAAATTTTTCCTTTATATTCATCTGCAATTTGAATAACTCCTTATATTTTGTTTGTGTCTGCCACAGTTTTAAGCAGAATGAAAGCATATTAATTTTCTTTGTGCCCAGAGGAACATTCTTATATACTAATAAATATATCTTAGTCCACTCGAAATTGACATTAACATAGCAAAAGAATCTGAAAAGATTACTTCTTGTATTGGCGTTGCCAGGCCCCGGCATGGCCAGATGGTTAGGGTACTCGACTCGCAATCTGAGGGTCGTGGGCTCGAATCCCCGTCCTACCAAACAGGCTCGCCCTTTCAGCCGTGGGGGCGTTATAGGTGACGGTCAATCCCACTATTCGTTGATAAGAGTAGCCCAACAAGTGACGGTAGGTGATGATGACTAGCTGCCTTCCCGCTAGTCTTTCACTGCTAAATTAGGGACGCCTAGCGCAGATAGCCCTTGTGTAGCTTTGCGCGAAATTCATAATAAACTAAACTAAACTGGCTTTGCCTCTTCTACCTATTATAATGTCACCATTGTTGTTGGCATCTCAACACTAAAAAAAAAGCGTTATTACACATTGTTTTTACCATTTGAACTTCATATTCAGGAATTAAAAAATGTAATAATTGAGAATTACCAATGAAACATTATTTTGACAGTTTACACATTATTGACCTTTCTACTTCAGGGGATATCACCATTCATCACTCTGTAATTAAAGATTACCTGAATATACATATAGCACTCACCACCAGAACTTCCATATCTTTCCTTTCATATACTTACATATCCTGAAATTTCAAACATTGTTTCAATCACGTTTTCTGTACACACATTCGCATATCTGGTGCCTCAGTAAACTCGATATTACATTTTTAAAATTCCTTACCATTATGAATTCAGCTTCTATCATTCCTTTGTACAATTGAAAAAGCTCATTCTGAAGCTTATGAAAAATCATAACTGGCTCAAATAACACGATCGACTTAGCATTGAATTAAATTAATTTGGTCATAAGAAACTCAACGATATTTAGACACCTTGTTGCAGCTTTTACAATGATTTTAATTTCCTCCGTCCTTCTTTCTTTTTGTGCAAAACAAATTTTGACCTCTGCTATAAATCCCAAGAATTAGAGTTTGCTCACTATCAGTATTTCATCTGTTACTTCCGTCTTTTAAAATCCAGTTACTACCGTAATTCCCACAACAACTTTCGCAATAACTCTCTGTTTTCAGCTGTTTTCTTTTCAATTTATCCACCACCACCAATTTAACAGCATTAACAGCGCTGTATTTGAAAACTTGGTTTCTATGTTTGCTTTCGTTATTTCTTTTGCTCTGAGATTTTCTTCACATCTACCACACCTCTCATTGTGATTACCACCACAATTACAGCATTTAAGTGACTCAGCAACACTCCCCACCTCATTAACTACCCCTCATTATTCCTACAAACTACAGCAATATGCCCCAATCGTTGAAAAATAAAATATTTCAAAGAGGGAAAATTTCTGCTATAACTCGAAACATTTGTTAGCCTACATCCACGTCTAAGTAAATTTCCACTTTCAAAAAGATTACTGTCGTACTTGTTAAATTTCCTCCTCTCTCATTTAAGTATCATTTCTTCACTTCTGGTGTGTCAGCGGTAAGTTTAGAGACGTGCAACACTAAACTGCAGGGTTCTATTCTCCACGGTAGACAGATCGCAGATAGCCCATTATGTAGCTTTGTGCTAAAATACCAACAAGAACACATCCAATATCATTAACACTTCCAATACCATTGAAGATTGTTCTTTGTCAGATAGTTTTCATTTGTCCCCACGTGATACATTTCCTTCATTTAAATCAGTACTTGCAATTCTCATTCCCTTATTTTTCTTCATTTTTTTTTTACTACTTCACATTCCAGCTACCTTTTCTTATATGCAAGTTTTCCTTACTACTGTCAACCGTATTTATTTCGCTTCCCTCCATTCCTCTAATTCTCCGTCAGTTCTCGACTTAACCGAATTCTCTTGATGTTCGTCCACCTCGAAGCCGTGACAAAGAGACGACAATCTTTTTTCGTAACACAATGTCACAAAACAAAAACTCTGAAAGACAAGTACTGTACCAAATTAACAAAAACGAACATATTTGTGAGGTTCGAGCTCAGGTGTTAAGTGTTGTGTGTGTTCGGTATTCGCTTATTTTCGTTTCGTGCTATTTCTCGAGTTATCAGCTTTCGCCTCCTTCTGTCACCATTAACAGTTTAACTTCTCACTTTTCCCCTCTTTCTGAATCTCAGCATTTGGAGGCTCCAGTAATCACCAAACACATCACATAACCAGCCTATTTTGACTGTGCAAAAATGAAGTGTTCTCTAAATATTGGAGAGTGACCCTGTTGAAGTGACCAGTTGATGTGTGTTTAATCTATATCCTCATTTACTTTCCTTATAAACTATTTTCTCCATAAATTATCTCTACTCTAGTTCTCCATGGAAAGTAAATGTTATCCTTCTATATAATCTACTTACACTATGTTATATTAAAGTTTTACTTTATACCTAAACAAAAAATTAAGACTACCTTTGTAATCAATTAGTTTAAAATAATTACACAGTTAATCGTGCATATGAGTAACTGACAAAACCACGTGACTCAGTAAGTGTATAAATTATAGCACTAACACTTGTATATTTTTCTAACATATTACTAAAGCTTGAAGTTACACTAAATATTACTGTGAATATTAATAAGTTATTTTCACATATACAATTAAATTATATTTCTTTTTGTCATTAGGTCTATTCAATCACAAGTTGCACAAACTTAGTAATATATTTTCTTCTTCTTTCGACCTTAATCACATCAAGTTTTAGGGTCGGCTGCTCATACATATTATATTAGCCAAGAAGTTTTACACTCGGATGGCTGGTTCTGACAACAACTCTAAAGGGCGAGCATGTTCGATAAAGGAGATCCGAACCCACGACTCGCAGATTGCGAGTCGAGCGCCTTAACCACCAGTCCATGCTAAGCCTTTTACAAACTCAATAGGACGTATTGATATAAATTTAACTTAGATAGAAAAAGTCTACGTTTGATCATTAATATACATTTACATGAGTCGGATATGATCTAATTGTTAGCGTGCCGTTTCTGAATCCAAGTGTCCATGGCTCGCGTCCCGTTGGCGCAAAATCGCGTTCTGCCCTTTGGAGCCGTGGATGCGTTATAAGAGGAACGGACGGTCAAAATACAGTATTCGATTAGAACAGCCCACGGAATTGGCAGTGAGGGATGTTTTCTAACTGCCTATCGTCTTCCCTATCAGTTCCAAGTTTAAGATTCACTTGAAACAAAAGTAGTCCTATGTTTGTGTTCACTTATGTCAAAACATAATCACACCCATATATTTGTAGGAAACTATGAACAAAACAGAATGATAAACTACTTGTTTCAGTACATCTACCTAACGTAACAAAAGTACATTTGTTCAACCACTGGGATTTTTTTTTTTATAAACATGTTAGTTGTTACACAATTTGTCCTTTAGCTTTAATAACAAATAGAAAAAGTTCAATTTTGAGCTACAACAAATTGTTTTGAAACATTCAGTTAAATTATATATATGTGTAGTTATGAATGTTTATAACGTAAAATAAATAATACGTTTGTTGGTAAACACAAAGTTATAGAATGAACTATCGCCATTAGTGGGTATCGAAGCCTGATTTTTAGCGTTATATGCTTTCAGATTTACCGCTGAGCCATCTGGAAGCTAAGATCAATAAGAAATGCTTGAATAGCCTAACCATGCTTTTAAATCGGAATACCTTTAACACTACATAAACAAACACCTATATCATTACAGGTCTCGATGTTTGGAGGAGGATTGTTCTTTTCGTATTTGCAATGCGTAATAACACTTTGATGACGATGCTGTGAACTTCTGTTCTAAGGTCAAATGTAAAGGTAAAATGTAAATCAATTGAGTACGCAATATTTACTGAATTTCGAGGATCACACACTCACTAGCCACAGCTTACATATTTGGGCAAACCTACGAATAAACTTGTAATCAAACGATTTTACTTCTTTTACTCACAAATGTAAGATGTCTTCTTATTGTACCAATTAATATCGGACCTTAAAATATGCTTGAAATCTTAAACGCTTTGTTCTTTATTTTTCGTAAGTGAGTCTTCAGTAAAAAGATTGAATTAATATTTAAACTACACTTTCGTTTCTTCATTACTGAAGAGGCCAACCGGTTTGAAAAACATCTTAAAGGGGCGTGTAATGCTGAAGATGGTAAAGTATGGCCTTAGGTAACAAGTATGAAAACATATTACAATAATATCAATCACGTGCATCTTTGCTGGCCTAATAAGGATTTCCAGCCAGAAGAGGAAATAACAATATTTTACATATTCAGTTTCGTTAATTATTCGTACATTTAAGTGTAATGTCTTCTATCGATTCTTAAAGGTCATTCCTATCATGGAGAAATACCAGTTTAGTCAGTTATTTCCTTATGATTCTCGTTTTTTTATTAAATCATTTCCCTATCGCTATTAACGCGCAGTAATTTTATTAACACAGCTCGTTTTCTAGTGCTAAAAGGCAGTACAGGCCTTAAACGCAAGCAAAACAAGTAATCACTTGGGGGTTCTCACGATTTCAAATAAATATTAAAATATTTTATTATTATAATTTTGGTATAACAGTCGGCTATTTTTTAAGTAGAAGTTAAGCACATGGTATGAGACTTAATTTCTTAAGTTTTAAAACTTTCTTTGAAGAGATGAAATGAAGTTCCCCCCTCCCTCACCCAGCTGGCGCGCGACCTATTAGTGGACTGTGTGATCTGATTACACTAAGTTACTTGGGGCCTCACGCTTGCCAAAGCCGGCACTGCTAATAGTAAGTTTTATCGGAGAAATTATCATCACACGTATATTACACATTTAATAAAGCCTGTGGCAATCAGGTAGTGGCAGTTCTACTTAGAAAAATATATATATATTGATTAATTAAACTACTTGAAAAAGAAGCAAAAAGTTTAAAGATTAAGAGAAAATATTAACTCGTATGGAAATTACACTGAATTTTTTCTCTTTTGATAAACACGAAATATTTGGTATATCCCTACTCAATACTGAATGACTTTTGGAACACAAATTGTTAAGCACACCATTTCGTATAATTGAAATTTCGAAATATACAGATAATTGAACTATATGGTACTGCCTACCGAACATTTATAAACTTAGTCATTGTTAACTAAGTCAAATATATTAAAGTCTTGGTATTATAGCTTTGCAAAATGACTTAACATAATATTTGTTTAATTTTTGTGCAATACTTTAAAGGGTTTACTGTGTAGAACTTTTATAATTATTATAATTCAGTTGTCTACCTACATCTTTCTTCCACTTCAAATCCTAACTTACTCATTTTCACATCATCCCTAACGTTTCGTGGTTGATAAAACTTGAATCTACATGTATATTTCCACTTTAAAATATAACATTTAAAGATAATTTCAGTCTTCACATAATTATTTTATTTACACACTCTTCTGAATTAGAAAAGTTTTAATGATTTTATTTTTCAAGGAATAATTTCACTGTTTTTCGTAAAAAAAATAATAATTTTTATCTGGCATGTTAAATAAAATCTTTAATGAAAGTATATAATTTATACTTTTAAATGATTATTTCTAGATAGTGCGAAATCTTATGGGCTGGGTGTGGCCTAGTGATTAGTACATCCAAACTGTAAATCGAGAATTCATGGTTCGCGGCCTCTTTCCGCAAAAATTAGTTAGTTAGTTTGCTAGTTTTGAATTTCGCGCAAAGCTACACGAGGGCTATCTGCGCTAGCCGTCCCTAAT
>NW_013668038.1:58399-64885 GCF_000517525.1 Limulus polyphemus | reverse complement strand
CGAGCATGTTTGGTGGGACGGGGATTCGAACCCGCGACCCGCAGATTGCGAGTCAAGTGCCCTAACCACCTGGCCATACCTGGTCGCCCGCAAAAATTTGCTCCAAACTTTGGGGCTGTGGTTCAGTAACTAAAAATTTCAATTCAAAATGAAGAACGACTGGTTACACTTGTGTAGCTTTGCGTGAAATGTTGACACAAACAAATAAACGAAATCTTCTGTTAACATTGCTTCATTTGATCTATCATACAAGCAATTATTATATAAAAATTACTTTATTTCATTTGTCACGTTAAATAGCATCTTGTAATAACATTACTTAACATTGTCTATTATTTATACTGCTTATCTAGCTGCTATAAAAATGTTGCAGAAAAATTACTTAAGCTTATCAATCATGTTAACACGTTTTCCAACAGATAAGTCAGTTCATCAAGTGGCGTTAGTTCATTTTATCTAGAAAGTTGAACAAACTCTTGTAGCATTATTATGGGTTTTCCTTTTGCATGTATATTAACTCTTGAAGTAAAATTGATTAATTTTAGCTAGAAAGTTGGACAAACTTTTATAGCATCATTATAGGTTTCCTCTAGCATGTTTATTAACTCATGAAGTAACATTGAACATTCCAAAGCACATTTCAGTATAATTTCAGACTCCACATTGAATATGGTTATATGTGTAACACAGTATCTTAAGATCACATGGAAAACGAACATGTTGAGAAGGCGAGGCTGTATTTCTATATGTATATAAAAAGCACAAAAAATCTGTATGTCTGTTTTTTTCTTATCCAACTACTACTAGGTCGCTGGGCCAATCTCGACCAAACCTTTGGGATGATAGTTTTGAAAAAAAAGGTGCATGTTAATGGTGGGTTCACAAACACCTCTACCCCTTTGTTGCTGTTATTGAGCATTTATTATCTTTGACGTAAGTTAACGTTAACTACATTAATAGATGGCGCCACGACCTTACACCGAAAACACCACCAACAACAAAAAAAACGTTATTAAATTTTTTATAAAACAACATATACACGTATACTAGCCCAGTCTACGTAGAACTGCAATGAAAAAAATGACCACAACTATTGGTATACTACATAAACTCAGCTGAAGTTTCTACTGCAACAGCCGTCATAAGGCTGATATGAAGAGCCGTTTCTTGAGTTATACCCTCTTCATACTTTGACCGGTGACCTTTCAACTTTGCACGTAGGACACATACTATCGGTTAACTAATCACATGAAACACTTTGGAAGGACATTAAGAGATGAGTGTTGAAAGTGAGTACAGAAAGGACTCCTTTCGCCATTATTTTGACCTCTACCTCTACTTACAAAATCACCCTGCCCATCGCAGACTGTATATCATGTGTTAAGTATATGTATATTGAGTTCTTAAAGCTTATGCAAAATATTTGGTGAGGTAAATGAATACTGTAATAATATATTATGTTATAAATAAATTGGGTGAAGGTTAAGATTTTTGTGTTAGTTATCATAGCATCTACCCCCATTTTTCTTAAGTTAATAACCCGGACAAAGGACGGGTACCTCAGCTTGTCATTAATAAATACCAGCAAGGCTACGCAATAACAGTACTATTACTAAAAACCTCGATCTGTCTAGGTACCAATGACTTTCCGTGACAAAGCATATTTTAACACAGGACTTCTTCAACCATAGATGCCTCGGTGACAGGGATTAAACATAGAAGATCTGGGACTTATTCGTTTTAGAGGAAACGTTTACAGGATGTAGTATACAATGAGATATGAGGTTTGCAATATACGTTCTCAAATCAGACAAAAATTGACCGAGTTATGACTGGCCACATCATCAGCAGAAACTCGATAGTTAATGACAGTACTTCTTGATGTGTAACCGACGAATCCTCTACGTGAACCTTCTTCTTCTTCCCCTGTCGTTGTGTCTGTTTTTCAGACAAAAGTCCAATTGGTTTTAAACAGGTAGCTCCAAGCCCTACTTACCGTGACTGGAACTTTGCTACTCTTCGGTAAATCATCATCAATTACCATTATTACCTGTGTTACCTAAATGTACAAGGTTCAGAGATGTTCGACTTGCAACCTGTACAGTGTCTGTAGATGTGATCACGATGGACGTTTTGACAGCACTTGTTGAGGCAAATCCATCTATCAAGCCAAAAATGCTGTAGTGGCACTCAAAAATAGGACAGATAGTAGTAGCCTTCTGCCAGATCAGGACAAGTCTCCAACCTCAAACATACAACGAAAAAGGGTCGCGTAATTTGATTTGAGAATCAGAAAGAAGTGATCAGTTAGTGTATGTAGCAACTGCTGATAAGGTGTTGCGGCTACTCTGTGTACAAGAGTCTCTCGAATAGAATAAGTTACTATCATATGGATTGGACATTTGAATACAGCAGATTCCAGAATTTCCAACGATATTTACAACACCTCTTGTTTCTTGCTCTTTCACGTAAAAATATTACATCGTCTCTGGTTGAGAGAGAGAGAGATCTCGTATTAAAACTACAATAGAATTATAACATTAGTAATATGTTTCATAGCTACACTGATGCTATGATTTATTATCTAAATTATTTTAAATATCTTATGAATAACAACTATGTGTGTGCATAAGTGAGTATAAGTTCTTCATAATATTACATATTTATAAATACAGGTTTTGCACAATACATTTGATAAAATATTTGGTTTTACCCTATATTTCGTTTCATTTCTAACTGATAGTGTACTTTGTTTGAAGTGTCGCATATTTAGAAGGGTTACAAACAGTGTATTTCCACTTAGAAACCATAAGGCTAATCTTATTGGAGTTTTGTTCAATGTAATGAAAACATAGAAACATTAAATCATTAAACTAAACAAGTAAGAAGATGGTAAAAAATAAACAAAGGATAATAAAAAAACCTAGAAAATTATAAAAGAAGTACAAGTATCTATAAATTTGTAATTATTTTAATTTATTTCTTCATAGTTCGAGACTCGGCAATCCTCACCACCATTCCAGCGTATGGTATAGAGCACCTTCTGCCTCTTGTAACAACTATCTACACTGTTTGGATCATACAATTATAGATACAGCCCAGTTACTTGTTTGATCTTTATTGGGACACGCTCAAAAGTATATTGACCGAATGCTATTTCTGTGGTGAATAGTGGACAAAATATTTGACTCATCCTTGCTGAAATGGACGATCTATAATGGATATAAATAAAAAGATATACATTCGTCCCTACTGCTCTGACTCCTTCTTTCTGAAGTGGAAAGCCCGTCTATCATTTTGGCGTACACTTGTGGATCCCAAAAAACCGTGCATAACCTGAACGGACTAATCAGTGTGGATTTTCTTTGCTTTTCTGTCCTACAGTTTATCAGTTATTACGAGAGTAGCCATAAGCCAGACCTGTCTCTTTTTGTGAGCAGAATGATTTTTTCTACGTGTTCAACTTTCCCGTTTCTTGTAATGCGATAATAAATTTACAACCGCTGTTTACGTGGCGAATATCTACGTTTGGTTTAATTTAAATGTTTGTAACAAGACAAGTGTTTCACACGATATTCTTTCACGTTTTTTTTTATTTTGTACTGATGCGCTCTACTCTAGGTTTAGTTACAATGGAAAAACCAATAATTTTGAACTGACTTAGAAAAGATATTTTGTTCTAAAACAAGATAGGACATAACTACCCAACTACGGATTTCAGTATAAAATGTCAAAGCTGTTGTTCATTTTTCAATTACCTACTTGCTTACCTCGAGTTTATGAAATCGTTTGATAAAAATCCATAAACAATCAACTGATGTAGTTTTTAATTTCTAAAATAATAAAATATGATATTAACATAAAGTCGTCTTCTTCAAGCATACAAATGTGAAACTTTTTCGTTATCGTTATTGAAACTAAAATTACAGTTTATAAAAGTCATAGTAACTTTTCAATATATATATATATATATATATATATATACTACTTTTGTTTTCTTGTATTTCACTGGCACCGTGATATTCTTGCAAATTGTAGTGATGATAATTCAACGTAAAAGAAAATATTAAAATTGATAATTTAATGGATGTGTAAGGTTTTCGCCGCAATAACAAATTTTCACGGAAGAACCACGAAACAAATCATTATAAAGAATGAATACCATTAACGTGATAAACACTCAACTATAAATAAACAGTGGAATATGAAGAACTAACTGAAAGTTGATATGTTGAACAACACAGAAATTCAGGAAAAGTTGTTCTCTTTCTGAACTGATATACGATACATTTAACTTTCTACGACAAATAAAATTTATATTGCTGCAACGCATAATTTAGTTCTTAAGATAGACCGATGTCTTCAAAATTGGTGTTTATGGTTTAAATTTTATGACTTCGAAGTTCACTTAATGTTTACTCATATTTTTCTTGTGTAATGAGTCTTTGAGTTATGTGCATCAAAACTGTTATCACCGCGATCAGTTGAGCAAGAAAGACAGATAAGTACTATTAATTAAATATATTAGGCTTATATTCAATAAAGGTTTTCCAGGAAAGAGAATGTATGTAACACATAATCACGTTATTCTTTATACATCTTGAAAGTGATGCCCGATAGAGGACGTTATAGTAGATTTAATATTAGCATCCGATGTGAATATGATAGACAGAGTTGTGGTTGGGGAGTACTTAAATACAAGCGACTATTTAACTATTAGGTGTGGAATTTTACTACACGAAGAAGAATAGTACCCTGATTCCAAATTTTAGAAAAGCCAATTTGATTGGATGAGACATGATCTGCCTCCTGTAGATTGGACTAAAGAGTTGGGAAGGCATCTTGAACAGATGTGGGAAGCATTTAGAGAACAATTGACATGCATACAGAGCATGCATATTCCCTACAGATAAAAAGGGCAACGGAGTGGAATAAGCTAGTATGGTTTAGTAAATGTTTAAGAGATCATATTAGAGATAAACATAATAAATTCAATAAATTTAAACTTACTGGAAATAATAAGGACTTGAAGGACTATAGGAAATCAAGAGAGATGGTTAAAAAGAAGTTAAAAGGGAAGAACTGCATATGAAAGAGGGTTGGCTAAGAGATTTAAAGCAAACAGTAAGGAAGTCTTTAGGTACATGATGGGTAAGGAAAATGTTAGGATGGAGATTGGGCCTCTTAAACATGATAGTGAGGAGTTGATCTCGGAAGACTATGAGATGGTAAACTTATTACATTATATGTTCTCCTCAGTTTTTACGAAGGAAGATACAAGTGTTATGCCTCAACCAGAGCACTTAATGTATGGGAAAATACTGATGCAAAATATATCATTTTAAGTTCTGAAATTGTAAGAGAAAAGTTAGGAAACCTAAAAATTGATAAATCCCCTGGACCAGACAACTTTTATCCTAGAGTTTTAAACGTATTTAAAGATTTTATTTCTGAACCACTAGCTAATATTTTTCTATAGGTCATTGAGTAGTGGAAGAGTATTAGAAGATTGGAAGTTGGCTAATGTTAGTCCAATATTTAAAGGGGGTGATAAACATTGTCCAGGCAAATATAGGCCAGTTAGTCTTGCATCAGTAGTTGAAAATATGGTGGACAGTGTCACTTAAAGCAGTTCGATATAGTGTCAAAGAGCCGGCATGGTTTCACTAAGGGAAAGTCTTGTTTAACAAACCTTCTGGCATTCTTTGAGGATGTTAATGTAAGAGTTGATGATAGAAATACTGTGAATTTGGTGTATCTTTATTTTCAGAAAACATTTGATAAGGTGCCTCACAAAAGACTTGTTCAAAAATTAATTCTATGGTTGTGGGGGAAATGTTATTAAATTGGATAGAAATTTGGCTGGACAGCAGAAAGCAGAGATAAATGGGGTTAGATCTGGTTGGATCACAGTTACAAGAGGTGTGCTTCAGGGTCCTCTTCTGTTTGTGATTTATATTAATGATATTGACTCTGCAATATAATTTTGAAATTTGCAGATAATATTAAGATGTTGGGGTGGCTAACTATATCAAGGATGCTGCAGACTTACAGGGAAATTTAGATTATTTGAAGCATTGGTTTAAATACGTGGCAGATGATGTTTAACTATCCAAAATGTAAGGTGATGCATGTAAGTTTTTACAATTCAAATTATTGTTACAATTTAAATGGGAATACATAAAATACTGTTGTTGAAGAAAAATATCTTGGTGTTGAGATTGAAAAATCACTTAAGTCATCTAAACAGTGTATTGTAGCTAGAGATAGGGCTACTAGGATTTTAGGTAGCATCTATAGAAATATTGAATAGAAGACAAGGGATATTATTGCTTCATTGTATAGATCACTTGTAAGGGCTCATTTAGAGTACTTTGTACAGTTTTGGACTTCCTTCTTCCTGAAGGACATTGAATTGTTGGAGAAGGTTCAGAAAAGAGCCACTAGGATGATACCTGGGATGGTGGGATTGTCCTATGAGGAGAG
>NW_013668038.1:41982-58148 GCF_000517525.1 Limulus polyphemus | reverse complement strand
GAGGAGAGACTAAAATCTCTAAACTTGTTTTCTCTGGAGAGGAGAAAGGCCAGGGGAGACCCTTAAGATTATTAAGGGTATTGATAATATAGTTCCATCAAACTTTTTGTGTTTAGCAGTGAAAACAATAAGACAAGAGGGCATAAATCCAAATTTTGGCAGCGTAGGAGTCGTCCGCAGTTTAGACAGTGTTACTTTTCAAACAGGGTGGTTAGTTTTTGGAATGAGCTGCCTTCAGTGGTGGTAGAGGCAGAAAATTTACTGGGTTCAAGAAAAGATTGGATGAATACATGAGTAGTATGTAGTGGTTATAGTTGGAAGCTGGAGGGGACATTCTTGATGAGCTAATAAGCTTCTTTTTTGTCCCTTTAAAATGTTATGAAATTTACTAAATTTATGAAAACAAGGCTTTTTAAAGATATATTTGCATTGACATTTAAATACTTAAGTGAGAAAGTTAGTTTCTGTTTCACACATTTGGGTACATTTAATTTTTAAGAGAGTGATTAAAGAAAATTTATATTATTCATATTGCATTGGGTTCTCTCTGCTTTTGCTATTACCCGTATCGAAAGAAGATGTCTGTAGATTTACACCATACTAACGGTAAAAGTACTTTTCTTCTTTGCAATTTTCTTTGATGTATCATTTAGTTTCTAAATTATTAGATCGCTCGAGTAAAGAATTAAATACAAATTACATTGTCATTTAGAAGACTCACGAAATATTATTTCACGATTGGGCTAAAAACTGTACGTAAATATTGCATTTACATCACTTTGTTCAAGTTATTTGATTTCCTAGATGTATTATACTTGAAGCTCCCCAGTGACACAGCGGTATGTCTGCGGACTTACAACGCTAGAAATCGGATTTCAATACTCGTGGTGGGCAGATCACAGATAGCCCATTGTGTAACTTTGTGCTTAACTACAAATAAACAATTATACTTGAACAGGCATATCTTGTAAAGTTATTATGTTTGGCTTTAAAGAAATAATCTCTCACTGTTAGCCACGCGTAACTGTGTTCGTATATAAAGTATGTAGAATGAGAACAAAGAACTTTTGCAGAATGACAAGTTTTCCCTGAGAAATTCAGAAGTTCAATACGTTCTATTAAAGCAATTTTGAAACTTTACCACAACTCTCTGTATACCAGTCTAACTTAGAATTTGAAATACCATGAAACTTATAAAGCTTAGAATGAATTTGAAGATTTGTGGAACTGTCTTTTTGTATCAAAATTGTCAGTGCTGAGTGGAAGATATTATTCAAGCTTGCTTTAAGTAAGTTATACTCAGAGTTAATCTCATTGTATAAAAGCGATTTTTCATGTACCGTGCTGTCTTTAGAATTAGTTACTCCTTCTTCGATCTTGCTCAGTCTGGTGTAAATTATTGCTCATTGTTGCTCGACACTGTGATTTCCGTTGTAATAGACTTTTGCAAAGAACAGTGAAATGAACCTCAGAAAATACACCTTGACAATTTTCCGCAGAGAATCTACTGTATATGGACATTGTCTTCTAAGACCAACTTTAAAAGAACAATAGTACGAAAGTCCATTAGATTTGTACAGTGAGATTGCTATATTCCAATCCCTTCAGTGATTTTAATTAAAACAGTTGTGGATTTCAAGGTGTTCACGGAAGCTTGTGAGTCACTGTTAACTTCGAATCCCTTTTTTATAAGTATGTTAACTGTACCAGGAGATATGGACAACTTCACAAAGGTTATATTCCAGTTTCTGTACTTCTTGGATCTTTTATGCTAAATGTGGCGTCCTTTTGGCTCTTCATCGTTTAAGAATCTCTATATGCAGCTATCCTCCATCCTTGTGACATATATCCTCCCACTATTAATCTCTCGTTGGTGGAATTGAAATTTCAAATGGTCGGTAATTCTCTTTGCATCTGTAAATCCTTTTTATAAAGTGTTATTAACACTCTGTACATTTTACCTAAACAATTCTACGAGTAAAACTGATTTAAACTGATAATTGTTTCTAACGCGACTTGGCTTATAGCTAATACCAAAATAATCTTTTTAAAGGACGTTAACACAAACAAAATTTAACGAATGCAGAAAATATTATCCAATTATTCAAAATAGGTCAATGTACATTTAAAACTATTTACTATGTGAAAATATCTTAATCTGCAAGATATGATGTTTAACGGAAGTTTTACATTTTACTTCGGACATTAAACTGAAGTAGTTCTGTAAAATAAATGACAGAGTTTCAAGTTAAACTTGCAACTAATGCAGTAGTGTGTCATTTCTTAACAAGATGTAACCTAAGACATTGCTGAAAGTAATTCATCGTGGTATTCTTAGTTTGACGTGAATAACGTAGATTAAAGAAGTTCCAGAAACTTAACATCAAGGATCATTTTGGGATAACAGTTGGCAACAGGAACTTCTGAACATAGCTTGGATTTGCTGAATTGAAAAATTGTTGTTACCATTCTCAATTTGAGTTTATGGAATTGAGTGGCAGTGTTGTTGCAAGCAGGGTACTGTGAAATTTATCCTATAGTTATTATGTTAGTTAAATTAAATCCTTGCCGTACCTTTGCAAGATATATAGGGTCGGTGCTTTCAAACTCCAGTTTCAATTGGCACAAGGAAATGAAAATGGTGACCCATTCCTTCTAGACGGAATGGCAGTCTGTCGGAGGTTAACCACAGCTAACAGCTGGTATCTATCATACATTTTGGTAGAATGGAACATGTTAGGTAAAGTGTCTTCTTCAAACACACAACAGCATGATGAGAGACACCCCCAAACTCACAACTATCCGACTATGAGTCCAAAGCGCGAAGCCACCTAACATCGCTGCCCCTTAATATGAGTCTCATCTAAATCACCACAACTATTATTGACTGTTAATCCACTGAGCACTATATAATAAAGCCAAAGCTTTACAGGTTGCAGGGTTTGTTTTCATACATTGGACATATTTGTGCAATTGCCACAGATTGTAAAACATACTTTTAGTGATATAAATTAAACAATTCGTATCACGATTGAAAATATATAAAGAAGATTTGGCAAAAACCAAGTACACATTATATGTCGAGGTTTAATCTATGGACGTCTATTCTACAAAAGTGTTTTTCTATATCTTCTGCATTATTTTGGCACCTTATTTCTACTTGTGGGATTCTTCTTCTGAAGAAGAAAAAAGTATTGACATTTTATGTCTCCTGTTTCCTAAAATGAACACATTGTGTCATTGTGAGTACTTATGTGCTTGTTAGATACTTTAATGCATGTTATAAAATGCATTATTGCTACAACCCTTCCTCACAATATTCCAAACTATATCAGCCACCAGCATAAAAGAATTAATGACATAAAATTCTTCTTTGGCAGATATTTTGTTTGTTGAAAATAGAGGCCCAAGAACTCAAAATACAGCTTGGTAACAAACATTTTCTGTTTCAACAGGTACAATCCGGGGTTTGATTACCCGTCTTTGAAAACTCATTGTGTAGCTCTGCGCTAAAATAACAAACAAAGGAACAAATTTCAAGAAGTCCGTCTAATCTGACGTATGACAGCGAATGAACGAAGCATGAAAATGTTATGATAATGTCCAGCATTACAAATGACGTCATATTTTTAACAGAAACTGAACAATACAAATAGCTTATAAGCTATGTATTGAGAAAATTATTGACCCCAAACTAATTTTCGGTTGCTTAATGAGCTTCGATATTGAAACTTCCCCTTTCTTCTCAGATAAAGCAAATAATGTATTTTCTCTATAACTTCTCTAGATTTTAAGAATAGAATTACAAACCTTTTGTTATATCAGGGAAATATATAGTCCTTCTTTAGTTCAACTATTTAACAAAGTATATTATATTTAATAACTCAAATGAACAAGCCTTTCTCAGTTCTAATAATAGAGTCCACCTAATTAATCTAATAGAATGCTGTGTAACTAATACCTATATTACCTATGATGGTCAGTTTTATAAGCAAACCAGTGGCTTAGCTACTCTTCCTTTCCTGTCTATTTAGTAAACTCTATATGCCCATTTTCGAAGGAGAACATCTGGGAAGTAAATTTACACACATTAAAAAATTGAAGTCTAGTTACGATACGTTAATCTTTGATGTTTGGAATTCTGAAATAACATGAGACCGAGCGTCATTATTTTCACTTATAAAATTGTCTCTCCTATTGAGATGTATAGTAAATGATAAAGTTATCATTAGCGTATATCAAAAATCATATTCTGTTTCCACGCCACCGCACGTGAGACTAAATCATCGCATGTCACAAACAAATTCTATCTACTTTACCTCAATACACTGATATATACAATTCGTACTGAAAGAATGTAGCGCCATCTAGAGGTTTCAATCCTAATATTACACATGCAGATTTTATTAAACTTAAAGACCTTAAGAATTTCTAGAATAGTTCCAGTCTTTCCTTTACTAGTAAACAAAAAACAGACAATTCCCTTTTTTTGTCTGAAATTGAAACTGACTAAAATAACCGATAATTTATAAACAGATAGGTCATATTTACATTTTCGCATAAGACAAGCGTCTTATTATCTAAATTGAAACAAGTACTATAGAAAGAACAAAAGCAAGATGTGTACGGTATATTATGTGAGCATTGTTAACAAAAATATTGGATAAACGTATTGGAAGACAGACATGTATAGAGAATAATTTCAAAAAGCTGTCCTAGCATGACTTCAATTTTAATCTAGACATAGGATATTTTGATATAAAATCTCTCTCATACATCAGCCCCCCCCCCCCAGTGGCACAGCGGCATGTCTGCGGACTTGCAACGCTAGAATCCGGGTTTCGAAACCCGTGGTGGGCAGAGCACAGAGAGCCCATTGTGTAGCTTTGTGCTTAATTACAAACAAACAAACAAACTCATACATCAACTTAAGAATGTGATTATTTAGAAACTATTGAAATTAATATAATACAGATGATTTAGCACTAAACTGTGATAGTACTCCATTTAGCAAACATTGGCTAAGTTTATTCCGTTAGTATTCTTTCTCATGCTTGTCCAGCCTAGAAAATTACCTTCAGTTGTAAAGCTCGTTTGTAAAATTCAACGCTCTCTCGTGATAACATTCCTTTGATCTATAAAGCTTCTATTACCACATTTGTTTGTTTTTCTATATAATAAACCTTGTGTGCTTACTTTTGTGTCGTACCTAAAGAACACGGATCAAAGTACTGTCGACGTATGTAGTATTTTTCTATAATAAGTATCATTGTGTTACGAATCATTGTTTGTTAATTTACTACTGTATTATCATAATGTGCTTCCCTATGCATCATGAGACAGATAAATATATTCACTAAGCCTAAGAAAAATTACAGATTTGTTTGTTGATATGCCCCAATATTGGATGTTGATTCATTACACATTTTAACCATCAAAACAAAGTCCTAAATTAATTACTTTGACCTTTCACATAACCTTAACATATTGCAGAATGTTCTCTAATGCACACAATCTAAAGTTTGTTCCCTTCGCAATATCTAACATCATAGGAGCATGATTCTTATCTATTGACATAGTACCCTAAATTGTTAAATTACAAGTAAGTATAAAAATACGCCACGTCTTTATTTGTTACACTAATATCTCTTTATTGCAGCCCCCCCCCCCCAGTGGCATAGCAGTATGTCTGCGGACGTACTGCGCTAAAAACCCATGATGGGCAGGGTACAGATAGCCAATGTGTAGCTTTGTGTTTAACCTCAAACAAACAAACAAATTCACAGAAAGAGCATGGCTTCGTGGTTAGCGTGCTCAGACTGTAAGTTCGAGGGTTCAAGGTTCATGACCCATTGAAACAAAAATATGTTCCACACTCTGTGACCGTAGGTGTGCTAAAGAGTGATAGTCAAAACCCACTACTCACTCAAAAAATAGTTACACAAGAGTTGGCGACGGAGGCTGTTAACTTGTTGCTTCCTTCTACCATATCAGTTCAAAGATAAGGTTGGCTATGTGCAGATAGCGCGATTTGTAGCTTTGCACGAACATTCTGAAACAAACAAATTATTTCCTTCATAAATCAGCACATATTTCATAAAGAAAGTTAATTTACAATTTGGCATTTCCATCAGACAATGTGAACGTGTAATGTTTTCTAATATTTTTGATTTCATTTTACTTGAACAACAATTTTTTGCACGATTATCTAATTATTTCTACTGTTTTACTTCAAGTATTTTGTAGATACTACTAGGATATTGAAATGATGAATGCGAAAGACTAGCAAACTTACCTCAAATAGACCAAATATTCTTGAAAAATATAATTTTGATTTCAGATGTTTCGATATTCCTCTAAATTTGTCCACTATAGATTTAATATCATATTTTACCATAAATCACTGCCTAAAAGTCTTTCATTCAATACCAGAACTTTTTAACTGGACTAGACTGCAGTTAAAAATCCTGCTAACAAGTTTTAGCATTGAACGAATGACCTCCTGGGCAGTGATTTCTGGCATATATAGATCTAACATGCTATTTAATCTTCTTCTTTAATGGAAAATAACTTAAGAGGAACATGGAAGAAAAATTCTGCAGCCAAGCATGATTTTCATCAAGAATGTTAAGCCTATTGGTTTCCAATGCTTCACCAGTTTTCAGCACCATAACATTACAATTTTTTATATGTGAATAGCAGTTCTGATTGTCATAGTCCAACCAGATAATAAGTACTGGTATTAAATGAAACCTCTCCTGGGCAGTGACAAAATATGGACCCGAAATTCAATTTTCAATTCTAAGAAATATATAGTGCATCATTTCCAAATGACACAACTACTAGGTTGTTCGTTATCATAGCTCGTGATTAAACAAGCTTTCAGTTATTTATTAATCTAAAGCTTAATTCCACGTGGATTTTATATGAAAATATATCCCCTTTCCATTATTCACGTTCGTACAAAAGGCAAAATTTATTACTACTGATTTAAGGTTAAGGTAAAAAAATCAAAATTAAAGTTTGTTTGTTTGAAGTTATGCACAAAGCTACACAATGGGCTCTGCCCAGATAGGGTATCGAAACCCGGTTTATAGCGTTGTAAGTCCGCAGTCATACCGCTGTGCCACTGGGCGGCTAAAATGAAAGGGTTAAATTCAACACAAACTAACTCCTACAATAAATTGCTACAAAAAATTAGTAGAGAGTTTCAACTAACAATTCTCGGAATTCTTAAGTGTTTTTATCCTTAACACTTCTACACATAGAGGTAGTTTATTTAAAACAAATTATTTTTATATGACTATATTTTATATACCTCGTTTACTAATATATTCTGTACTCAGAACAAAATATTTCATTCTATTATTTTTGGTTTACAGCAAGTTTAAATAATTTTTCCATGATTGTACTGAAACACTACAATACCTAAGCTAGTAATAAGCCCATCTCCACTGAGTTTGTTAAGTAATTCCTTGAGTACTGTGTGTATCGCTTATAAAGGTCAGCAACCAGGCAGTTGGAGGGAAGATATCAAAAGAAGAGGAGTTAACATACCTTCAGAGACGCCTCTGCCCAGTAGCACAGCGATAAGTCTGTACGCTTATAACCATAAGAAGTGTGTTTCGAGACCCATGGTGGGCAGAGCACAGATAGCTCATTGAGTAGCTTTGAGCTTAACAACAAACAAAGTAACTAAATAGCCTTCAGAAAGAAGTGGTTATCCACGTGAAATTGATCATACGAACGTTCAAAACATTTCAGCTCGCCTACTTATACCAAAATGGGGATGATGTGCGAAGAAATATATACTGGATATACTTGCTTGGAATATCAGCTCAGCCACCTATACTTAACTACTTGGTCTATACAAACTCTTGTTCAATGAAAATACACTTCTGGCATTAGATTCATCGCTCAGAACTTTAATGAGAGATCAGGGCCCTAGGTATCACATCCACAATATATACAGGGAGCTTCAGGTTTCCAGTTTCATTGATGAGCAACCGCCTATTGATGTTCATCATATGTGTTAATATAATGTGCTGGCTTCCATAGTGCCTCCAACATTAGAATTGGGTGAGAGGTAATTAAAAAAGAACGTGGATTAACGAACTAAGTTACTTACTGTTTTCTTTATACGGACAAGACATAAAGTTTTCATACGTCTTTCTAACATTAAAAAGTGGTTGAATGGAATTATTATAAAGGTTTGTTCCAGTAGACTTGAGCTTTCTTCATTGGTAATAGTCAAATAAGCTGTGAATGATTTGTCATATTGGGCAATAATTTACTGTCTGAACTAATATAACTCATACCTCTTGCAGCAGGACAATATTTCATACCATCTATTCGTTGTTTCAACACATAAGATGCTACGTTAACTGTGGTGTGTTTCTTTTCATAGGCCCGGCATGGCCAGGTCGTTGGGGCGCTCGACTCGCAATCTGCGGGTTGCGGGTTTGAATCCCCGTCACACCAAACATGCTCGCCCTTTCAGCCGTGGGAGCGTTATAATGTGACGGTCAATCCCACTATTCGTTGGTAAAAGAGTAGCCCAAGAGTTGGCGGTGGGTGGTGATGACTAGCTTCTTTCCCACTAGTCTTACACTGCTAAATTAAGGACGGCTAACGCAGATAGCCCTCGTGTAGCTTTGCGCGAAATTCAAACACACAAACAAACATTATATTCATATCAATCTTATTTCTAGCTGTTTATACTTTTTAAAAACAAATTATTTTTACCTTTGTTGCACTGATATTATATATAAAATGATAAATGATTATCGAAACAATTAGAACTGTATAACAACCAAAACGTAAAGTACTTTCACTATACGTATGTGTGGTATTTTCTTGTATTGGTAAACGTCCCCTACATGTGAAACTGTATAACAACCAAAACATAAAGTACTTTCACTATACGTATGTGTGGTATTATCTTGTATTGATAAACGTCCCCTGCATGTGAAACTGTATAACAACCAAAACATAAAGTACTTTCACTATACGTATGTGTGGTATTGTCTTGTATTGGTAAACGTCCCCTGCATGTGAAACTGTATAACAACCAAAACATAAAGTACTTTCACTATACGTATGTGTGGTATTGTCTTGTATTGGTAAACGTCCCCTCCATGTGAAAAAAGCAACAACAAAACATTACTATCTGGTTTTGTTCACAGGGCTTCCCCACATGTATAGTTGAGATGTGTTTTTATACCAAGACAACCTTTAAACATTTTTTCAGACATAAAACCAGGGTATCACCGCCGAAAAACAAAACAACCTTCAGACATTTTTCTCAGACAGAAAATCAGGGTGTCATCGCCGAAGGACAAGACAACCTCTGAACATTTTTCTCATACATAAAACCAGTGTATCACCTCCGAAGAACAAGGCAACCTCTTAAAATTTTTTTCAGACGATAAACCAATGTATCACCGCCGAAGAACAAGACAACCTTTAAACATTTTTCTCAGACATAAAATCAGGGTATTACCGCCGAAGAACAAGGCAACCTTTAAACATTTTTCTGAGACATAAAATCAGGGTATCATCGCCGAACAACAAGACAACCTTTAAACATTTTTCTCAGACATAAAATCAGCTTATCATCGCCGAAGGACAAGACAACCTTTAAATATTTTTCTCAAATATAAAATCAGGATGTCATTGCTGAAGAACAGCTACCATCATTTATCAGTTTATTTGTCCTCGGTAAAAACAAAACTATATTAATTTCACCACAGACTGGTAAAGACTCATATAAATGTCGAAGCGCGTATCAAAATAATGTGGACTAGAACATTCCCTAAGGCACTTGTATGTGGCATATTCTTACTCATTTAAATGATTTTAAAATCTTTATTAAGGCTAAAGATCAATGGGATCTCCATATAAAATATAATAACAACAACACACAAATTGTACAACAATTGTACAATAAAAAAACCCAATGGTTGATTGTTTAAGATTAATTAACAATGAATAACTAAACTATAAAAAATTGAGTTTGTTAGAATATACGATTCGCTCGTTCAGAGTCAATCAAGGAAAGCTGCCATTAGGGACTTGTTCTTCATACGATAATAATAAGTTTGCTTCTCCTCTGTGAAAATCCATCGACATTCATCTGATAAAACACCTTATTCTCAGCTCTTTTGTCTCAATCATAATCCACATTTTTCACATATCCTGGGTATAAAACACCTTCTTCTCAGCTCTTCAGCCTCAATCATAATCCACATTTTTCGCATATCCTGGGTATAAAACACCTTATTCTCAGCTCTTTTGCCTCAATCATAATCCACATTTTCCACATATCTTGGGTATAAAACACCTTATTCTCAGCTCTTCAGCCTCAATCATAATTCACATTTTACATATATCCTGTGTATATAATGTTATATAACTGAAATGTGTAGTAATAGGCTTATAAAATAAACACCTAAAATGTTTTAATTTTAATAGCATTTTTGATACCGTATTATTGTGTTGGACAGTGACTTCAACCTTATGTGACAATCAAGTCTCATCGTGTTGGTCAGTAACCTCAATCTTATGTGGCAATCAAACCTTATCATGTTATTCAGTGACTTCAATATTTTTGTAACAATCAAAACTTATCGTGTATTCAGTTACTTCAACCTTATGTGACAACCAATTCTTATCATGTGGTCAGTGACTTGAATCTTATGTGAAAATCAAATCTTATCGTGTGGGTCAGTGACTTCAACCTTATGTAGCAATTACGTCTTTGGGAGTCAGAATTTGGGAGTCATATTCCGTTTGTCGGGATTAAATAGTTTTTGTCAAGAGTTACTGAAGAACTATAAATATGAGTCAAAACGCTATAAAAACTACAAATAGGCTTTTTCATCTCGTGCAGTGCTTCTCAACGTTTTCCAATATCATTCACCCCTATGAGTTTTTTCACACGAGTTCATTCAACCCAGTTCGTAAAAGACAAATAAAATGCAAAATTCTTTATTGCGACTTAAATATACATCAAACTACAACTATAATGAATACAGCATAAAATATACAAACATAAGTGTATTTATCAAACTACAACTAGAATGAATACAACATAAAATATACAAAAATAAGTGTATTTATCAAACTACAACTAGAATAAACAATAATAACTTATGACATTTTTTGCTCTTGAATTTATTGTACAATTGATAATACTCATTCACCCTGCTATTCACTTCATATTTCTCATTCACCCTGATTCTGATCACATTCAGCTATTTGAGAAGCACTGGTCTAGTGTGTACAATATATATATATTTATAATGAGGTCAGGTACATAATCGTTTGCGTTTAGAGTTTTTTTTTATACATACATCAGCAGAACTAACTTTCTACCCAAAAAACTAAAAGTTATAGATTTTTATGTTTTAACTTTATAAATAATAAATCGTCTGGGAGTCAGAGTACAAAATGGCGACAATATCCAATTTGCAAGCTATACAGAAGTAATAAATAAATTCGTTCAGATTTACTTATGTCATTGACCCCACTCTACTACGACTGCAAATTGTTGTGTATGTAATAATAAAAACGAAGACGCGTCTGTGATTTTTACAAATCAAATAATTAAGGTTTATTTAATTATCTAAAGTCAAACGATTGAAATAATAACATCTAACAAAAATCTCGTATTTTATATCAATATTGTAATTTAATCAAAGTACACAGAGTTTATATCACATAGTTATGCATTTAAAGTACTATAACATAATCATTAAAGAATTAAATTGATTTTCCATTATTCCACTCGAATTTCTTCGGTCGTCTAACCTTCATGTCTCCATTCCATCTGTCACATTGAATGCGTTTGTTCCGATATACACAAGGGTGTTCAGGATTTTCTACAATAACCGTCCCTAATTTCAAACTGATAGACTATAGGGAAGGCACTAGTCAACAGCACCCACCCCCAACTCTTGGTCCACCCTAGTAGAATAGTGAGATTTGATTATCATTTTTAAACGATCCACCCCCGGTCCCAAAGTGTGGATCGCGAATTTGTGCAGGCTATAAATCTTCAGATTGACAGTGCGGAAAGTTGACAACTAATTGGATAATCTAAAGTAATCTATATTAAGCAGAGAGGAAATGATCTGGAGATAGTTAAGCTATCCAAGCAGATACTTCCAAGCCAGTCAAACTAAGCATCAATAACATGATTTGGAGATAAGGTACAACTTATCAAGCAGGTCAACTGGATAAAGTGTAATCTGCAAGGAGAGGGAATACATCTAAGAACATGTAAAATCGGGCCATTAGAGACAGGTTTATCAAACGGTGGCACATGCATGTCTTTCAATTCTTAAAATATGATTTGAAGACAAATATAACTGTCGGATAGGTGGCCCAGTTGTAGGTCAATATAGTAGTCCAACTGAATCTCATAGGGTCCAGAGGGGGTGGTTAGGGACGAACATTAAGCATTATCTATAGTCCCTTTTTTCTAACACCAGGGTGTATAGAAACAACCAAATTATGTTTAAATAAGGAAAGTACAAAAATAATTACAATAGTCATAACCATGCCATATTAATGAGTTAAAAGAAGATCAGAATTTTATTATCATACAAAACTACTTTCTATAAGTACAAGATATCAGTAAAACAGATATCAACTATGAACCCTGAGCACTGGTTTAAATGAAAATCGAATTGATAGTAACAAAAGTTTATAAAACGAGCGTACCTCCTCTCATATATTTAACAGTAATGAATGGAAACCAGCTACTAAACTTCAAATGTTTTGAAAGGGAGGTAAACGGGTGTAAACCTACAATATAGATATTAGATATATGATATAAAGCAAACTGTATCATCTATAAAAGTAGCGTTGTGAGTTACTGAAAGTTTATACACTAAAGCCAATATCATGAAAGCGCTGTAATAATCCAACTAATAGTTCATTTGAAATTAATAGTCTAGTTAGATGAAGTATATTTTATCCTTAATCTCGCCGCTGTTGCTAACGGCCCGTTTTACGGTATTTAAGGTAAATATCACACGCTTATTCTGGAGTAAACAAAGCTTTACAGTTGTAATCTGCAAAAATCCAAGTTAGGGAATGAGAACATAATCTGTAGATAAGTTAAGTAATACTAACTGAATAAATTTATGTGAGACAATCTTACCAGAGAGAACATTAGTGGGAAATATTCAAGATAAATACTAAGCAGATACACTGAAGTAATCCAAAATAAGCAATAAGACCAAGATCTGGAAATAATTGATTTATTACTAAGATGATAATCGGGGGGGGGGGGACAAACCTTGCAGCAAGAGAATATTATCTGGGTATAATCAAATAAATACTAAATGAATAATCTGAAGTAACCCATATTGAAACAGACTGAGAAATGAGGACAATAGTCAAGGAAAAGAGCACATTAATCTATAGCAAACAAAACGAACCAGCGATTAGATGATATTGTTATCTAATGCGATATGTTCTTACACTACAACAAGCTAAGCTAATAAAACTAAAGTTTGTAAATTCATCATTATTCGAAAAGTTGAAGATTTACCTCCATATTCCAACCGTTATCTAAAGTGGGTTGAATTTTTGAATATTAGTGAAAGTATATATTTGCTGCTCTTGTTCGGTAACTTAAAACAACTAAATGACAAAAAACTTTGGTCAACAGTTATCTTGTTAGTTTCTTCAGGGTATCTGTTAATCACTACTTTTGGGGGTTGGACACCTTTTAATCATTACTTTTGGAGGTTGGACACCTTTTAATCATTACTCTTGGTGGTTGAACACCTTTTAATCATTACTTTTGGTGGTTGGACACCTTTTAATCACTACTTTTGGGGATTGGACACCTTTTAATCATTACTTTTGAATTATAGAATAATAGTGATATCTACTGTCCTTAATGGTATAGTTTTGTTTACAAAGCTTTAGTAATAAACATCATCACGAAGAAATTAATTGACCTATTTAATCATCCAAAATTTAATAAATTAAGTAAATTAAGAAGTAAATAAACCCATTCACAAACAAATATAATTTTAGAGAATTTCTTATGTTAACCTTTTTTCTCCGAAAAAGAATCAGCTGATGTCGGATCGATTCAAGTCTATTAATTTTAATACTCCCATACCTTTAAAAGATTTTATAACAAAGCCGAATCCTCAGCAGAGAAAAGAAAAACATTTTGAAATAATGAATGTTACAGCAATTTCTATTCGACTGTATTGTTTTGAAACAATTATTTATAATATTTTTAGTAAGGCTTAGAATTCGATTTTGTCACGCAGACAGCATGCTCAGAGTAAGGTTAGTGTGTTTCAAACAACGTAAAAACACTTAAGCAAATAATTGTAGAAAACAGGAGAAGTTTTAAGAAGGGAAGCACATAAATCTACATTAGCTCAGAACAACATTTAAATATCTTAATCATTAATGCTTTGAATTGAAGACATAAACTATTATAATAATGAAATGAATGGAAAGTGGGAGTAAGCTCTAAGTATAGAAATGGTTAGTGTTCATGTAATGGAGCAAACTGTATATGGAACATCAAAAAATATCTTAAATGATGTTACGGTGAATAGCTTTAATTAATGTGAAAAAGACACGGTTTTTAACATTAAAATGAATGTTTATATGATGGAGGTTTAAATCTACAAGTAACCGTCTCCCACATTATTAAACATTTCGAAACATTTCTAAAAATTACATTAGTTTTGCACGTACATCATTCGTGTCTGAAAATAGAAACTACCTAACGTTGGGGTTTACTATATTTGTAAAGTTTTTCGGTATAGTATTACATATTTCTTGAAAGTTATTCGTACTTGATTCTAGCCATTTAGATAACATGTCTTAGTTTTAATGGTATTTCGGTAATTAAGCAATTCAACGTTATCAGGGTTAATTATAACGGTTAAGGTCATTTGAATATTTGTTTCACGTATATACGTATCATTAATTGTTTTTCTTTTTAAGCGGCAAATAACACTTTGCATATGGAGTAATAAAAAAATTGAGTTATTTTTATTCCTGATTTTCAAAAAAAAACACCTTGATATCCACGAAAACATTCTACTTACTATTATTCTTGGCTAACCGAATAAAATACATGCAATAATATCCAATAATTAGCTAGTTATCTAGCTATTGAATTAATATAAGGTACGGACGTGGCCTAGTAGCTAGAGTAATGGAACCACGAATCCGAGGTTTCACGGTTCTCGCTCTTTTCTAGAAAAACACTTTTCGTAGTTTGGTACTGTAAGTTTCCACTATTCGGTCAGGGTAGAATAGCCTAAAAGTTGGCAGTGAGTACTGTTAACTAGCTGCCTTCCTTCTAGCCTATGCTATCATGTAAGAAAAATTGAATTATAAGGTGGTTTAAACCTCAGCTTATGATACTTGAAGTACAGTAGAGTTTAATTTCTTTTTCTATACACGCAAGACATTTCTCGTTTTTTAGGAAGTACGTAGAGTAATAACATTCAGAAATGTGAAACTAGAAGCTTCTAATAAAGTCTATATGAGGTACAAGCTTGATAGTCTACAAGTTTTGTTGTTGTCTTTTTACGCGCGTACAATAAAAATGTCATATTCGTAGTAGTTGGTAAAACTTAAATATAGGTAAAAATATATAATTTAAACAGTTATCACTCAAAATATTTTAAAATCAAAATAAGAAGAAACATAGTTGATGAAAAATAGAATGTTGCTGTTCTCGAGTTTAACAATGCTACACATTAAAAGAAAGTGTAGAGACTAATGTTAGAAAGATTCAAGAAAATAATGCCGCTAAAATTATTGAAAACACCAGCGGTAAAACCTCCTATTGTACTTTCTCAGAAGCAATAAAAAACAACAGTTTTTGATAAAAAGAAAACGTGTATTGATTTAGTTAACTGAGGTAAGTGATGAAGAAATTCATTCAATGGTACCACAGTTGTTTGTTAAAACGGGTCCATCCATCAAAACTGCAGGCATTTGACTTTCCTAAAGCCGACAAAGGAAGGAAATGCACACATTATTACACAAGACGACCTGTCAATGAAGAATTTTTAAAGAAATATGTGCAATGTTCGGACACGCGTGATTCAGAGTTCCCTGTTGTTGTCGATTTTGTTTCTACAAGATTTTTGCTATCTTTAAATTCT
>NW_013668038.1:29901-40982 GCF_000517525.1 Limulus polyphemus | reverse complement strand
GGTTGAAAGGGCGAGCATGTTTGGTTGGATGCGGATTCGAACCCGCGACACTCAGATTGTGAGTCGAGCGCCTTATCCACCTGGCCATGCCGGGCACAACTGAAAATGAATCATGAAATCGATGCGGATCATGTGATAATAGACATGATATATATGAACAACGTATTGACCTGATAAGAGTTCGTAGAACTCAAAAACTTGCTCTTCGTGAAATTTATGCTTATAACAAGCTTTTCGCGTCCAGAAATAGAAAGTAACTAAAATTTGTTGAGCATTTGGTCATGTAATAAAAAAAAAAAAAATTACCACACACGAACTCCATATGCACTGGATGAGAAAGGACATCCAGAATGAGCTGATTCAGTTGTTGCTAAACAAAATCGATACTCATGTGTTGACTGCTGGAAGAAATGCCAAGTGTTAATCGAATATACTCGACTATACTTCAGACATAAGCCTCACAGAACAGATGACTGAGATTTTAGTAACTGAAGAGTGTGAAGTCAGCATCAATGAGCAAAGTTGAGAAAATAATTCCGCCTCTTGAATACAATGAAGCCAATATAAAAAGCAAGAAAAATACAAAAATTTAATATTTAAATCTAACAGTTTTTAGTAACACCTAAAGTAAGTTCTCTTAATGTTGAGTTGAACTACTTTGCCAACTGTTGCACTGAGGCAATGACATTCTTCGACTTAATTCAATGCGTATACATTTACTTTTCAACTTCATCTCGTCATTTGGAAGTATATCTAGAATAAATAAAGACTTTGAGTGACACTTGACTAGAAAGTAGAAATGATGCTAAGATGATAAGTTTGAAATTATGGGCTAGTTTCTTTAAATGGTATGACTTGCTCTATCAGATCAGTTTTGCTACCAACATATTCTGCAAATACAGAAAAAAATATTTCCTTAATCAGCGAGGAAAGCCTTTCAAAGGCATTTATGTATACATAGGAGCTCATGGGAGCATTCCGTACCCTTACTTCTCTGAATATTTGGAGGAAATGGTCTACATTTTTATTTAATACTCTATTAAATGATTGTCCTTAACTGAGGAAGCGAAGGCCAGTTTCCACTATTTTATCATTGGTTTTGCCAACCAGATGGAGCCATTGCCAACAAAGGTAAAACCTTTGACCATGATTTATAACATCAGCAAGTTGTACATTCATGGATCACAGAACAGTATTATGTTGAAGGTAAGAATCAATTGCTGTATTTACTGGTTCTTTTGGACTAAGATGAATCTTAGTATTACAGTAAAGATGATCCACATGGAAATATTTATTATTGCACTTTGGTTTGCTGAAGCACAGTTCTTAAATTATTTTAAATCAAGATGAACTAAATTTGCTATAGCTAAATAAGTTAAACTCTGATCATTGAATTTATCTGAAGTTTAAAGTATAGATAGGTTAAATTTAATTAACCTAAATAGAAACTCAAACAAAAAACAACAATAAAATAAGATTAAGATTATGTTTGCCTGAGAAGCAAAAATCTTCTAAAGCATAACAAGTCACAATCAACGGAAATTTTTAGTAACTGATAATCGTGCCACACATTCATGATAATCACGTAGGGCATTTCACACAAAGAAAATGCTGAAAGCCTTTATATACCTGCCCCAAGTAGGAGGTAAGCCAATCCAAGCTGGTCCAATCCTTAGAGAATACCTTTCTAATGACTATGTTTTAAAAGTTTATGGAAATATTCTCTTCCGTGCCAACTACAGGAACCGAATAATTGAAAATTATCTATATTTTCAAGATTTATAGTTATAAGAGTAATTGAATGGTTGACACATTACCATTTTCTCTTGCGTGTTTGAATTATTATAGATCTTCAAATTGTTTTAGTTTTTCATCAGTTTATCTGATATGTAATTTAATTATTCTTATGTAATTTTATGGAAAGAGAAAAAACGCAGCAATAAATCAAACATTCAACACCGGTGCACAAATCATAAGGTTGATCATAATGTAATGTGTCTAGGTTTGTGTTTACGTACCGGCGGAAGTAAGACCCAATTTGCATTGTGGGTAACACCATCTATCTAGTTTAACCTCAACTTTGCTTATATGAAAAAAAGAGCAGACGTTGGTGCTCTAGCCCACAACGCTCTACAACTATGCCACATTTCGCTGTCTGCAGCCAGATGTGGGAAAGCGGTTGCTCACAAAACATAAATAAAATAAAAACAATAATAAGAAAGAAAGTATATAATACAAGACATCAATGGGGGAAATAACAAAACTGTCGTTGAAGTTAGCATTCCAGCCACTAATATGATGTTTGGACATGGATACCAGTTAGAGTAATATACATCAATGGGGGAAATAGCAAAACTGTCGTTGAAGTTAGCATTCCAGCCACTAATATGATGTTTGGACATAAATACCAAGATGTTAAGGTATTACTATACTAAGCACAACCTAAATTATTAGTATAGCTCCCATCTTCCACCCTTACATGCTGCTTTAATGGTTCTAAAGAGATCCACACAGTAGCAAGTTTTATATAGAGAAGGTGATATAACTACATTAATCCACTTATATAAGAAATGTTTGTTTCTTTGTAATTAAGCACAAAGCTACATAACGGGTTATCTGTGCTCTGCCCACTACGGGTATCGAAACCCGATTTCTAGCGTTGTGAGTCCGCAGACATACCGCTGTGCCACTGGGGGCTATAAGAAATGAAATGTCCAAGTAAGTAATTTTGATTATTTCCCCTACAATAAGTTTTAGAAATTATTTTTATTGTGTATATTTTCAAATTTATATAAATACTTTTTATAGTTATTATAAAATAATATAAAATATTTTATTAAAGTTTTCTCATCAAAGCCATTAAAAATCAGTTTATGTGATAATGTATTAATATCCAATATTAATAACTGTACATTTCTACAAATTCTACAATACCTAAGAAGCTATGAGTGTGTAATAATCTGTATGATATTTGCTGGTACGTTACTGTTTGGAGAGAAAAGTCCAAAAAGTTGAAATGTGAAATCATTTCTTTTATCATAAATATTGATAATTACAATAATTATTAATTATCTTAATATTTAAATGTAAATAATGTGCTTCAATATTTGATAAAGTTTTTGTTTGTTTGATTATAATTTAAGCACAATGCTATACAATGAGCTATATGTATTCTGCCTACCATGGGTATCGAAACCAGGCTTCTACCGTTGTAAGTCCGCAGGTACACCAGTTGATATAGAGATGGTCTCGACCTGTAGCATAAATGTTACCAATCTTGTGAGGTCGGTGAAGTTGAGGTTAAACTCAATAGACGGTGTATCCACAATACAATTTCGGTTTTACTTGCGCTGGTACCTCAAAAAACCAGGGCTCATTACATAATGACCCACCTTATGATTTGTGCCCCGGTATTGGATGTTTGTTTTGTGACTGCGGTATTTTTCTTCTTTTTTTCTTTCTCCATAAAATTACATTTAATTGTATTTCATCTAAGGTTTGAACACGCTGCGCTGTGTAAAATTCACATTATCTTTCCTTTTGATATAATCTGTTTTATAAAAAAAATTGTAACTTTCTTATATGTATATATATATGTGTGTGTGTGTGTGTGTGTGTGTGTTTCATTGAATTTGATTTATTGATTCAATTTTGTATGTAGTTTGGATTGCTTTTATGCGTCAACGTGTTTGTATTTGATTATTATTTTGTTGCAATTAGGTTTTATTTCATATGTTTTTAGTTTATTAATTTCCTATAATTTCGAATTTTTACTTATCTCTTTTTAATCACAAAATTTCATTTGTTTCAATTTGTTTTCAGCTTAATTTTACCTTTGCTTTCATCTTTATTCGGTTCAGAGAAGATAATGGGAGAATTTTGGTGTCCAGTACCATAAATTATATTAAAGAAGCTAAAAGGAGAGTTATTGTGTCCAGTACCATAAACTCTACTTAAGAAGATAAAGGGATAATTATGGTTTCCTGTACCATAAACTTTCGTATAGATGAGAAACGGGAGTGTTCTGGTATCTTGTATCATTATCTCTAATCAAGAAGGTTAGGGGAGAGTTATGGTATCTCATATCATAAACTCTATTGAAGAAGAGAAGGAGAAACTTATGGTAATCCGTATCATAAACTCTACCAAAGAATAAAAAGGGAAAATTATAATATCCCGTATCATAGAGTCTATTTTATATAATGTTTCTTAGATTTATCAAAATATTCGTGCTTTCCTATTGCTTGTGGTTCGTTCAGGAAGTCTGTATTGCCCACCTGCAAACGTAAGGAGCAGATGTGGGTGCTTTAGCCTACAACGTCCCACATTTTTAACATTTTTCGCTGTCTGCAGCTACATGTGGAAAGGCGGTTGCTCACAAAACATAAATAAAATAATTATAATAAGAAGAAAGACATAATAGAATACAAGACATCCATGGAGAAACAGCAAAACTGTCATTGAAGTTAACATTCCAGCCTCGAATATGAGGTTTGGACGAAATACCAAGTCACATATTGGTTGTATCTGTCTTCTCATTGTTCTGTTATACTTTGATGACTCAACTTGACCTTATGAGGCTGCAAACCTGACTGTTACATGGAAGGATAGTTCATAACAAACTGGTTCACCTGATTCTAATGGACTCAGTTTGCAAATATAATAATACCTGTCAGATCAGTCAGGGTGTTGATGATAAATTAGCTATGGATTTGCGTTATGTGACTAACTAGACTTTTAGAATAATAAGAGAGTCTGTGATAAACTAGAATTTAACTGGTACTCAATAAATAGCTAAAGTATTTCATCATAAGCGAATAATTTAGTTGAATTCCTGCTAATCATGTAATTGGGGAGCGTAATCCATAAGGTAAAATGTAGCATGTAATTAGAGAATAAGATCCTTGTCCTTTTAGGGACCTGATAGGTTATAATAGTCTGTCAACTCAGTATAGGTATAAACAGAAATCAACGATAAAAAAATTGACCTTCACGAAGAAATATTGAACATGGTGAGCCTGAAACATTGAAAATAAATAAATATATTTCGGTTTAGTACAGATATTAAAGTATTAGATACTTGTATATTTATATGGGTAGAGTGTCCATGCTTTTTAAACACATATAATTGTTTAGGCAAAACAATCATTACAAGTACTAAACGTACAAACATAAATTGTTTTAGTACTTAGTGAATTTGAAAGAGAATAAAAAAATAAATTAACATTATTTGTTTTTGCGCTTGGTTATACAAGTATTAAAGCCTATGGGGTGTATTTGAGGCCTGGAAATGTAAAGACTATCTTGTTTTGATAAGTTTATCAACTAGAATACCTGCATTAGATATTTGATCGTACTTTATAACATAAATGAGCAATATGAACAACAAGAAAAGGTTAAAAAGTAGCCTATCATTCTGTCAGATCCAAGCAGGTCAACCATAGGAATAACATACACCTGGTGATTCACTGGATAACCAAATGAGGAAAGATCTATGTTTAATTATAGAAACGCAAGAATAATTATGTATATACCATTGGAAGACTAGGGGTTGAACTAGATGTGTTTCTATTGGAAGACGGAGGAAAACACATCAAGTTCAACCCCTAGTCTTCCAATAGAAACACATCTAGTTCAACCCCTAGTCTTCCAATGGAAACACATCAAGTTCAACCCCTAGTCTTCCAATGGAAACATCAAGCTCAATCCCGAGTCTTCTAGTGGAAAAAGCTACGATATCAAACTTCTCACTATTACAACTGATAAGATAACGTGAAATTAAAAGCTAAATCGTTTCCTGGTATAAAAACATAACTACTGCATTGATAAAGTAGTGCGGTATTTCCAAATAATATCACAACTGGCATAACTACAATGAGTTTTCTGACTTGAATAATTTATATCGTTAAAATTACTTTTTCTAATTCATTATCTAAGATAAATAAAATTCTCCGTAAACTTTTATGTGCAGCCATACAATACCATCCACCATTTCCTTACATTTAATCACATATTTCTAAATGGATTCTTACCAAACAAAAACAAAGTTATTAATACTTTATTTTACTTCTTTACCTAATAAATATGGCCAAGGTAGATTAGCTCAAACACTTTACAGCAAAACAAAACAGTGGAAAATTACTTCATATCAAATTAAATTACACACGTTTTTTTTAAAGATGCTATGTTAAAAAACCGCAAGAAGAAGACATTAAAGTCCTAAAAGCTCTAATCTTTACAATCTCTTATTTGAATCCATTAAAATACCACAAACGTCTTCACATAACAAGCAGATTTTTTCCCCTAATGTTCCGAACACTATACAGTACAGTTAAAATTTAATTTACTGTAGTGTATAGTTAGACGTAACTTGGCTCAATATTATTGAAAGTATACAGGTAGTATAGATAAAAACGCAGTAGCGAATTCCGTATTCATGTTCGGCATAGCTAATGATTTCCATGAAAAATACTGTTTGTGCTTTCACTTCAGTTACTTAAAACGTCGTGGTTTATGTGTGGTCATGTTGAGATCACTCATTTACTTATAGTCGAATTCGTTTTTAAGTGCACTCCTACTTGTAAGCTTTTGTTTGTATAAATGTCAAGCACTAACTCATCCATCTAACGGTCACGGATCATACTACAACCAATGTGGGTAACGTGCTCATATTTAGTGAATAAGACTTTGGTTTAACATTGGCTAGTTCGGAGAGTAACTTTCCATACAGAAACATCGTTCACATGCTATACTAATTAAGAGGTTTATTTTTTGAATTCTTACTTTCAACATTCTTAGTATATTTCTATTTATACTTAATGTTTATATATATATATGAGAGAGAAAAATTAACGTGTTAATTGTTGAAACCTTGGATTCGTGTATCATAATGAGCCCTTGTATTTAGCTAAAGACCTCGTTGGCTATGGATATGGCAGATATAATGTGGTTGATATAGTTTTACTTTCACTCTTAAAAATACTTGGAGCTTCACAGGAGGCATAATCACCTTAAATATTATATCCATTACTAATAAATAAGTTTCTTTTAAAGAAAATTAACTAACTCTAATAGGTCAGTATCAATGTATACATTTCCTTGTAAAAATTAGTTGTTATTGCTGAAATTCATATTTAGTTTTAAAAAAACACTCTTCACTGTTTTGCTTAAATGTTCACAAGTCTCAAGTTAAGTACTTTAAAATCCTCATTTCCATGACTTTGAGCATTATTTTGATAAAATTTAAAACCACCAATAAATAATCAATTTCAAATAATATTTTTTACTAAAATATCCCCCATTGTCACAACAGCATGTTTGCGGACTTACAACGCTAAAAACCTGGTTTCGATACTCGTGGTGGGCAGAGCACAGATAGCCCACTGTGTGGCTTTGTGCTTAAGTTCAAAACCTCAAAACAATCTTAGGCTAAAAAAAATCTACTTTTTGTGGGTTAAAATTACATGTTCATTCCCCAAAATTCTCCATTTATATCACCAGCAACTGGAGTCTTCAGAATTTCATGTCAAAGAGATCTTGAAGCCCCTATTAGAGCCCGGCGTGGCCAGGTGGCTAGGGCGCTCGACTAGCAATCTGAGGGTCGCGGGTTCGAATCTCCGTTTCAGCAAACATGCTCGCCCTTTCAGCCATGGGAGCGTTATAATGTGACGGTCAATCCCACTATTCGTTAGTAAAAGAGTAGCCCAAGAGTTGGCGGTGGGTGGTGATGACTAGCTGCCTTCTCTCTAATCTTACACTGGCAAATCAGGGACGACTAGCGCAGATAGCCCTCGTGTAGATTTAATCACATCAATACAACACACTATCTCACACCTCCATTTGATCATACAAATGCCAGATATTTTGAACTTTTATTGCGGGGCTCGTCAACAATGCTTTACAATGACTTCTTGTTATCATTGTTTATCTAACAGTGCTCAAGCTATATTTAGCTTTTTTAACTGTTTATCTCTCAGTGCTGCCAGCATATGTTGCAAATCCTCACAACAACCAGGTCATCGCTTCTAACTATGCCTGGTGTACCTGTCACAACTGTTAGTTATCACACCACAGAATGACCTAAATCACAACACTGAGTGAATATATATGCTCTCACAGAATGCCATGACAGCCCATCCACACTCCCTTGCAGATTACACAGACAGCGCTAATATCTTATAATTTCATATTTGGATCTATGTAACCCAATGAGCTATAATGCCTTCTGGTTGTTTAAGTTGATGTAAGCCAATTATAGGAAACATAATGTAGTGAACTTTGATAGTAAATTCATGCTCATACAAACAATGGCAAAAGTTTTTGATGAAGCGAATATTTGTATCAGTTCTTTCTTCCTTGTTTAGGCATTGTGCTTAGTCTGACTACGTTAGTCTACACCATCCTGCATTAATGAACACACTTTGCCAGTTTGAGCTTCAGATTTGTACTTTGATTTCACTGAAAATAAATTGATCTTCAATGGTGGTTATAAAACTCTTCCCAAAGAATATAACGTCATTCATATTTATTATTTCATTAATTAATAGTTTATTAAACAGTATTTCTATTGTAGATTTTATAAATGTTAAGTCCATTAGCTTTACCAAAATTGTTGGTACATTTCATAGGCCAAGTGAATGATATAACATTTATACAGCTCATCATCTGTTGTAAATGTTGTTTTAAGGTACTTGTCTTCATCCAATTCAGCCTACCACTAGATTAATGCCAAAACATAGGAACTCAATCAGAAAGAACTTTTTTAAATGTCCATAGATTCATCTATACCTGGCAGTTTGTATGTGTTGATCCCTAGTACCATGATTACCTTGTATAAAAATCCATGAAACATTTTGGTGTTTTTTCTTTCATATTTGCTATGACCACTGATGAGGATTATGCATTCTGTGAATAATACATTACCAATTCCTGCAGCATTAATATTACATTTGTTTCTGGTAGGTTAAGGGATTCAGTAAGAAGGCTGTTTGATAGAGTAAACTTTGTTAATGGTAGTTATGTGGTAATATTGCTCATCCCAAAAATTTGTCAAGTCTAATAGAAACCATCAGAAAACTCTTCTGAGCAGCTTGTGGAGCCTCTTAAGTTCTTTTCAGTGGCAGATCATCCACGTAGGATTCTATGAGCTGCTTTATATATTCCAGAAGTTTAGTGACGTCATACAGACACAGTGCGTTCATCAAAATGATAGTTGTAAAATGTTCGTTCTAAAACTTCTTCTTACATCATGCCAACCATTATACCTACACAAACCTTATCATAAAGATTTACTATTTTTTCTAAATAGGTAGCAAGGTTTTCGACTACTCCTCCGTGGTAGGCTTTAAGTTCAGCTCAGTAAATGGAACATTTTTCTATTGAGTGAAATATATATACCAACATTTCATGAACATTTATCTCAATTACTCAGTGCATCTTCATTGAGATGCTTTGCAGAATGAAGTGCAGCCATATTTAGACTTAGGAAGAAACAAGTGGTGATCTAGGTTGAGGTTCAATGGTTTTAGACGCCACGTGCCTAGAGAAATTTTAGAAAATTACTAAAATATTTTTCGCCACTGCTTAGATGATAAGAATGCTAATCTATGTCACCTCAATTTCAGAAAGAACTGTAAGCTAGACAAGCCAAGTCATCTCCTCGTTTCTTTCCTGACTTTGATACTGGACCAATAGCAGTTTCCTATAAATGTATTTCCTATCATTTTGCTGCAGAATGTCGTCATCAGTAAGCATGGAATGTGGATCAGGCATAGGATCCATATAAAGTAACTTGTTTCTGGCATCCAACATCACTGGGCGCATAAAAGCAGGTAGGCAGACATTAATCACATTAATTTTAGTCATTCCGTCCTTTAAAACTGAGAGTCAGCTCTGGCGATACTTTATTTCCTTATGTAGTTTGTTCTCACAAGAAGGCAGACTAAGCACATCTGTAATCTTTATTCAGCTTTTGTGCACTACAAACATATCATCATACTGTTCTGTGGCCACCCACTAAATGTTGATTTATCCTTTTCCAGCCTATAATGAAAGCTGAGTGCTAACAACTATGGTGTTCAAAGAGATCTCTCCAGCTAAACTCAACAGTCACCTTTGTAGTTCGGAAGCTATAACTGTGAATGTTATAACGCTTATTGATGGGGAAACTTAAAATATTTGACCAGGAACGTTTATAAATTTCGAATATTACAAACCATTTAACTTCAGTCGATTCACATCGGACATTAGTACTTTTACGAAAAGATTATCTAACGTTATCGGTGGAAACTCGACTTGTAATCTGCATGTGATCAGCGAGAACTACAAGGCTAGCTGTTAAGTGAATTATACCAACATCAACTCAAAAGTAACTCGCTCATCTTCAACCCTCGAAAAGATATCAAGGAAGTTCCAGACTAGAAAGAATACTTTATATTGTTTGTAAATTCGTGAAACTTTTGTATATAAATCATTGTTTGTAATAACTGTTATTGTATATTGTATTGTTTTTTGTATATTAAAATATATTTGTATTAAAAAAGAAAACTGTGTGTATCAATCTTGTTGGCAAATATCATAAATTGGAGGTATATCGGCATTAATTTAACTACTAAATTTAAATCATCATTTAGCTCAGTTTCAGATCATTTGAAATTGTAATACGTAACGAGACAAAGATACTTTCACTGAAAAACACAACTATAAGTAAAAAAAAATCACTTATAAAGCTACTAACAAACAACCTGGAGGTGTTCGGTCATTTAACCTCTTTTGAAATCTATTGATTAATACAATTATGTCCAAAGTTCCTGATTATTATTCTTTCTTGTAAGAATTTTAAACTATCCTTTGCTTTTAGATTCATTACATTAATTTAAGTCATATTCTTAATGCTAGAAAATGGCTTTCACTTCAAATGTGTATGCTTTTGTATCCGAATTTGAAGCCACCTAATGATGAATCCGATATATGCTAAAAAATTTAGGATACTTACATTCATGATGTTAGAAAAACACGCAAGTTCAAGAAGTTTTGATAGAAATGAATAAAAACCCTATAACCCCAGCGCTTTCGAAATGTGG
>NW_013668038.1:7817-29209 GCF_000517525.1 Limulus polyphemus | reverse complement strand
CATTTACCTTATACAGTGTAAAAAATGCAATTACCAATGTGTAGGACATACACAAATAACTCTTAGAGAACGTTTCAACAACCAACACTTTAACCAACCTGGTCATTCATTAACGACGTTACTCTCATCGGCATTGAAACAGGATTCAAAACTAAAGCAAATAGAGAAATAGAAGAAGCTTATTGGATTGATAATCTAAACACTGTTTAACCTTTCAAAAGTAATCTGGATCCTGGAATCAGTAATCTCTTTTCATTGGTTTCATCTCTGTCAGAAAAATAATTTTTATTCTTCTTTTTTTTTCATTTAATGTGAGCGCTGAATTTCCTAAAACTTACTATTTATTTAAGATAATTTTCCATACCTGTTTTTATAAATTGATTAGCATAACATATCTTTTTCAAACAGTCTCCAGGTGTCACCTTTATTTTACTTAAACGATTATTTAAGTATAGTGTTAAATATACATATATTTATCCATTTCTGAAGTAAAATATCCCTAACACCTTTTCACATACACTCTCACCATCGGCTACATTGTACCGAAAATGAGATGCTCACAACAGTACATAGAGAAATAGTCTAAACATTTCCTGGAAAACCAGATGACCTTCATCACGTCACTAAACTCCTTATATATATATCACTCATTCGATTACGCTACCATTTTCAGTTTGCCCCTGAAGAAGAAAGGTCCACCTTCCGAAAGCGCTTGGGTTATAGGATACTTACATTCATACACGAATTAAAGTTTTGGATAATGATATTTAATCTTGAAAGTCTGAAGAAAAAAAAAGATTAAACCTACATTTAAGTTTAAAAATACATCTTAGCTTATTTATCTGTAATACGTAGTAATCAAAAATTATTATTGTTAAAAATCTTACATACTTCTTCTATTATTGAAGTGTTTGTATGGGTATTTATCCTGCAGGTATTCTCTTGTGGTGTACTTGTAATGATATGAGGGTCAAATCTCACTTGTTTCGGTCTTCTCGCAGGCGAAGACTGGATCCAGGGATGGTCTGTAACTGTGTGATGTGATCTTTAGTTATAATTGTGTGTTAGAGTAGCTATTGTTGACTGTAACACGCTTGCACTAGTGTCTGATGCTGCTAGGATGCATTGTACATTTACTGGGCTTGCTCAATCATACTATTACTCACTATACCTTTACTACTCCCGGTATTTATTTGCTAGTTGGACTCTTATATAACGTTGCAACATCAGTGTAAATAATCACGTTATCTTTCTTAAACAAACGGTCTACATTTATATCATCTACTGGTTCAATATAAGCATCATGTAATTCTGTTTCTTCGGAATTTGTAACTTTCTTATTTGTGTTATTTTCTTCTGCGCTTGTTCCTTGAACTAAATCTGCTTTGTCTACTAGTTGATCACTTTCGTAAGAATTAGACTCTATTATCTACAAGTTGTAACGGTCTAAAACGAACACGCCACTACAATCAGGGTTGAACAACAACAACATTTATTCACAGTAGCAGCACTTAGAAACAAATTCAACATTTACCAAAACACAATTAATAAATAACCGCCTGGCCAAGTCTTCACAACTAATATTAATAAACAATTTATCATAGATATTGATAAATCAGTATTCCAAAAATGGACCTTTACGTTGGCTCCCGAACAGGGACCTTTTCATAGAGATTGAATTGTGACTTTGGATTTTTTTTCTCAATTTGGTATTGAGTGATTAATTCAGAAGTAGTTTAAGTTACGTTAAAATATAAGTTAGTTAGTGTTGGAAAATAACTGTGTTACTTTGGAAGTTAGTGAGTTTTATGTGGAAAGCTTGAGGCAGTCTATGTCAGTATTGACAGAACAGGTGGAAATGTTAACACGCATGGTGACTGATCTATCAGCGAGAGAACAGAAGTCTCCCTACCATCAATCTCAACCAGAAACATCGAGAGTTCACTCTACCTAATAACCCACCACCCCTTCCTGTTGAGAAGTTCAACGGTAAGTCCGATTTTAATGTCTTAGTGTTTCTTAAAAGTTTAGAAAGACATTTTTATATGTATCAAATACATGAGAATAAATAGGTGGAAACTACTGCTTCTGGTTTGAGGGGAGGGCCACTAGAATGGTGGAAGGCTTTCGGATCGGAAATGGTCTTCTAACACTGGGGAGAATTTAGAGAAACATTGACTACTTTGTACCCAGGGATATTAGATAATATCGAATTGGTTAAGAAACTCTTCTGTAGGAAGAACCACGTTATCGCAAGGGAGTCAGTTCAGACGTTTATTTTGAAAACTGTGAAAATGTATATATTATGGAAACCTGAAGCTACAGAGAGAGAAATTGCGAAGTCTATAATGTCACAATTACACGTTTCTGTACAAGAATACTTGTAATGCCATTTTGTTATATCTGTTGCTGATGTACTTAAATTTATTAAACAATACGAGCATCGCCTCAACAATAAACAAAAACCTTTTAATAGTGAAGTGATAAAAGTGAGCATCGTAATACACCTGTGTGATGCTATACTTGTAATGAAATAGGACATTTATCTATGCATCGTCCCAAGAAGATAATATGTGTAACTAGGAAACAAAGAAACGAAGGATAGCGGTTGGAAAACAAGAGCAGGAATCAAAGAAGGAGGTTTTGATTCCCGTGAAAGTAAAACCCTCCATTAACTGTTTAACAACAACTAAAACGGACCTGCCACACCAACTCCTAAAAATTAATGGTGTGAAAGTAGTAGGTCATATAGATACTGGGTCGGATTATTCAGTGTTAAATGTAAATATATGGCAATAAATCAAGAAAAATGATCCAACACTAAAAACTTGAAGTAAGGGTAACATGTGTCTTGCAGATAGAATGGCAAACTGTCAACCGTTAGGATATCTTGAAGCAAAACAATTAGTAACAATAGCATTGTGGTCCAATGTTTTGTTGTCGTCATATATTTGGCTGTATCTTTTCTTACTTTCACTGGATTAGACTTCTGCTGCATTAATAGTATCTATACGTCACCGCTAGGGAAGCTGGTGTCAGTTTCATTATACACACATATTTGCTCAAAATACAAATGATTATGTAGAAGGTGAGTTAGCGTTTTAATGCAAATAAAAGTTCATAGATAAACTAAACGATAGAAAGAAGTAACAAATGAACAATAAACACAACCATAATCATAAAAAAATATATAATTTATCTCACAAAATGCTTTCTACGCAATAACTCTTTATATTTATAACAAATTTCTTGTACTACAGAATTTACTGGGCTTGTTTATTTAACTACTCTGAATGATCCTTCCCGAGGTTTTGCTAGTATTTTGGTGTTTTCCTTTTTAACGATAAATGTATACAATAATACCTTATCTCTCAATTTACTTTCAATAGTTTCTTTGTGTTTCTTGCCTGCCTGTTTTTCTACTATCAGCGGCTTTAGCTAAATGTCCATTTGCTACTTCAAACATGATTTGCATCCTCTGCTCTATAATTCTCATCTATTGTATAATTAGTTCTTCTGTCTCCCGTATTGGTAATATTACGTCTCTGCTATATAGTAAAAAGAAAATACTTTCATGTGTAGATTCATTTCTATAAATTGGTAGCAATACGGGAATCTGCTCATCCAACACATTTTTATTTTACTTCTTCCACAATACTTTGATATCATATTTAACAAAGTTCTATTAAACTTTTATACTAGCCCATTAGCAGCTTGGTGATAGTCACTTCTCTTATTCTTTCTTACTCCTAACGGTACACAGATTTCTGCATTAATTTTGAAATGATGTTTTTTTTGTTTATCTGTCAGTAAATACTGTAGTATTCCATGCCTAGCTACAATACAATTTAGAAATACCTCTGCAATAGTCTCTGCTTTTTGTTCTGGTAAACAAATTACTTTTTGAAATCTCATCAGGTAATCAGCGACCACTAGTATATATTTATTTCCAGCATGTGATGTTAGTAACGGATCTCAAATATCTATTGCTACAATGTGAAAAGTTATGGTGGGGTTAGCATTTTATATAAAGGAGTATTTCTTTCATGTGGACTGATTTTCAGTTTTTTGACATTTATTAAATAATTCACCACAGTTTTCAACATCTTTTCTCACGTTTGGCCAGAAGAAACCTTTACTTATTTGGTTATATGTTTTGCAAACGCTGAACGGAGTATTGTGGTTAGTGCTCATAACTTTAATTATACTTGTCATAAGAGATTAATATTAGTATTATTTTTGAACCCTATATTCTTCATCTAGTACCTTAGAGATATTCAAGAAATAGAAGAATATATGACATGTGTTTGACCATATCTTTACTTTTTCATTTTACTTATTGTTTCTGAAAGATTCTCATTTATAATAACATTAGAATATTTTACTTAATTGTTCCATTATTTAATGGGCTAAGCAACAATGACTTTGACACGTCTTTTAATACCTTGTCTACAATACTGCTTGTTTGTTCCAACTTATTTAACATATTCTACTATTTAAATTTATCATTAGCACTTTTAATTTATACTAATTAAGCCCTTTTACATTTACAGATGATACTGATACTATATTATGAATTAAAGTATTCGATTTTATTTTTCATCTTATCACATAAATGTTAATAGTTCTATTTAACATGTTTTTTTTTTCTTATTTTCAGGTTTGGCTTTTACCAACACGCAACTGTTTGTTTTTGTTTTTTTTTAATTTCCGGCAAAGCTACACGAGGACTATGTGAATGCAAACTCTAATGATTATGACAAGGGGAAGAACTCTATCAGGTATAACGATAACCTGCAGTTTGGTTATAGTAAACAGAAAGTTTTGTAGCATGAAATATGAAAGAATATTGTTATTAAACAATTCCTTCAGAATTTGACAAATCAGATTATATTATAGCATTAGCAACTGTTTGAATATGGGAAGAGGAACACTGTGGGCTTGCCTCTTGTGGTTTAATTAAGAACAGTTTGCGTGATTCTATCTTCCAGAGCAGCTTCAATAGACATTAATTTGATAGAAGTTTACTACGCCCACCCGTGAGATTGAAGACGGAAAAAACATAAAATTAATGGCATATTTATACTTTCTAAAGCTTCTCTCTTATATCTGTTGTTTCTTCATAATACCAATGAGCTTCTAATTAATACGAAATGAAAGTAATTAACAAATCAACCCAAACGTTGGAAGTTTCACGTACTTAATGAATCTAGTGAAAGCAGGAAAGGTTTTAGTTTAACAAAACTTAAATTTATAAGATTTTACTAATCTTTAGATACTTGCTAAAAGTATTCCATATTTGAAATATAACAAAGCGAACTTGCCAATTCAAAAATGTGCTATTTGTAATCTATAAATAATAATTAGAAAAGTATTTATCGTGTATTTTATCAGTATTACCTGGAGTGCATGTGCACGTTTAACGTTTTTATATAAAACTAAACAACTTGAAGTGTGAAACATAATTACCTGAAGAAATAACAGCTGATGATTAATAAAACTCTTTTTACTTCAATAATATAAATATTATTAAGTATTTGTAGCAGAATGAAATTATTAAATATTTAATATAATAAAGTATACATTTGTCATTATGTAATACAACGTTCTTAGGTTAATACTTCACAATCATAGTATAATAACAAGCAGTCTATGACTTTGGTAGGTGGTAGAGTAGCCTATCAGATCTGGAAATCTGGAAGCCTAAGAGTGAGGTACATTGGCTGTGTAGGTAGTGATCCAGGAACCATTTTGTGGTGCTTTTTTTTTCTTTGATCCGGGTAGACGATACGTTGTTTCTATCCTACCAAAGTGTACCACCCGCAAGTTATAGTGATACTATTTCGTCATAATTATAGTACTCTTCTCTCTATTATCCTTGTAATGTTTTTGCATTCGCTCAGAAAGTGTATTCGTATTTTTCGTTTCTTACTTGATCTTGAATCGTTCTCCTCTTTCGCATCGTCGATATTCCTACAACACCAAATCGTCTTCGCTCTCTTCCCCATTTGAGGGCAAGTCTTCGGATACATCTATAAGTTTATCACTTCTCCACACAGATGTACTTCCCTTTGAGTGCTTTACAGCACCTTTTCCGCAGAAACTTCTCTGATCTCTCTTATGGCTAGCTTTTTGAACAACTGGTGTGCCATCGTGACCGCATCCACACGTGCTACACTTGTAATACCTCGGCCATTTTGCTACTTTACATTTGCTAGTTAACTTTAAACCCAACATCGCTTCCTTTTCGACAAGAACAAACACTAATGGATGCTAGATCGTTGTCTAGGCAGTTTCTCACAGATTTCGCAAAAAATTCTTGAATCATGATTTTTTTTATAGATAACGTACTACAACAATTCCAAGAACATTGTCTGAATTAGGGTAAAAGAATCACCCAACTCTATTGAAAAACAAAACAAAAAACAATCATAACTTCTTTGGAAGTTATACAATTATAAATCAGCGTAAACCTCTAGATTCCTCATAAATTAATGCATATTCCTGTAGATTTTCAGAAACGAAACAAGAAGTCTGAACGCCCAATATATTTTCTACAAAGTTCCGTAAGTCCAAGATTGTTAATCTGTATGCCCCCCCAGTGGCACAACGGTATGTATGCGGACTTACAACGCTAGAATCCGGGTTTCGATACCTGTGGTGGGCAGAGCACAGATAGCCCTCTGTGTAGCTTTGTGCTTGCCTACAAACAAACAAACTATCAGGTTGTTATGTATTAAATTCTAATAATGGGCTGTGAATGTAGTCTTTATCGAGACAAACCCAATAGCAATTTATACTTTGAGAAAAATTATGGAAATAAGTGAATATATATATATATATATATATATGGAACAGCGGTAAGTTTACTATCTTAAAATGGTAAAATCCAGGGTTTAATTCCCAGTGATGTACACACCAAATAGTCCAATGTGACATTGCTCTAAGGCAAACAAACAAATTTTTCGAATTCGAACTAAATAAGAGCCATGATTTTCATTTCTGGTGATAATTTCAAATTTACTCCTAATTCATTTTTCATTGAATAAAAATAAATAGATATTTTTCCATTTCTATTATGTGTGTTTTTTACACATAAAAACTTCCCCTGTAAGACAGCGGTAAGCTTAGAAATTTCATCTGTGGCTTTGTTCTAATACAGAGTTATAAAAATATAAGTTTAATGTTATATCCACATCCAGAAAATGTTCCACGCTCATCCAAAGTTGCACTCCAGCACAACTAAACCTTGAGACCAGTTAGCGGTCAATTTGTACAGTGTAACAAGTAATACTTTTCTAATTTATGACAACCTTTCAAGTTTTCGGTTGAGGTTTTTTTGCACCTCTAACAAAAAGATAATTTGTATTCTTTTATCTTTTTCTATATTTATATTAGCTCTTTATGGACTCTTACTACTTAAATGTTTTTGTATGTTTCACAAACATTAATTTCATTAATAAAACCTGGTTTACTAAATTATTACATTTCCTATTTTATCAAATGTTTGTTCAAAATCCTCCATTTATTTCTTATTTGCAATTACATATCTCTATAAAGCGAAGCACAGATATTGTTAGTTTCAACATGTAATTTCGATGTAACTACAAGTAAACGAAGGCCGCGTAAGTCTACAATTCCTGTATCTACTGCTTTAATATTGTGGTTTCAAAATATTTGAACAAAAGATAGAACTAGGCCAACAACTGTTAGGATTATTGTGATGAAAATGTGGTAAGCAGTCATACCATGTATTCTCTGCCTTTATATTTTAATGCATAGTTTTTCAATGATACAAGTGTAAGTGTAGTTTTCGCATAACACGTGGTCAAGAAAATCGTTAAGTGGCTTTTGTTTTTGCTACATTTTTTCTCAGGTACTCTCTTGAAATAATACCTGGCTTGCCACAAGAAGGTATAGCTGTACAGTTTCACTCTGTGTATGGAAGTAAACAGTAGCCATCCAATGGTAATTCGTGGAATGCGTCAAGATTAAAACCTCAATCAAGAAATAACCATGGAGGAAATCTGAATGTTCTGAGTTTGGCTGAGTATGATAAAGAAAGAGGCTGTATACAATTAAAAATACTATCAAAATAATGTGTGTACATGGACAAAGGAAGAAGTCTTCACGGGAGAAAGAGTTCCCTATATGATAGAGATGTTAAGAATTATTTTAGAATGGGAATGACCAGTCACAGTTTATGAGTTGAACTATATAGCTCGTGCTTTCTCAGACTGAAATAGAATGATAGACTATCTGCAGCCTCTATAGACCTTGTGTATATTTCCTAGGAACTCCAGCTAAAATATCACGAATTAAACACCATCCAGAAGGAGATAGTCCATTGTGTTGAAACAATACATGCACTGTTATCATGTTTTCATTGTGTATTTTACAATGTATCCAGTCTCGTTCTGTGTATGCATTCAGTTAGCTTCATAGAAGCTCAAAATGTCTTAATAATATATCCTATTGAAACTCGTGTTTTATGGCAGATCTGTCTCATTCATACTTTAGAGAAATCAGTTTTACCACAAATATACTAACCAGACCACGTGGCTGCACTCAATTTCTAGAAGTACTAAGGAGATTAAAGTTTAAAAGTAGTTTGTAACTTACAGAGTTTCATGGCTTACAGTCATTAGTCAAAACGTATTTCAAAATTGATTACAAAAATTCATCATCCGGACACTATGTGATACTAGTGACAGCTTGTGAGTTACTTTTGAGTTTCATTGGATAATCATATTTTATTTATTATGTATAGCTAAAAGTGTCGTTGGCTAGCTTGTTATAATTTTGTAGAGAGGAAACAGAAACCAAAACTTTTGTGAAATAAGTTCCCTCTCGTTGTGGATGTTTTTGGATTGGTACTCTAACTCGGTACACGAGAAGTTGTAACATCAAACTCCTAATTCAAAAAGAAAAATGAATCATGCTTGCATCATTGGAACCCAGTTGAGCTTTAAACATATTAAATTAAACCTTATGATGTCATAAGTATCGACACTACCTAATTCATTAATATTCTTATTAACTAATCATACAGTAAGAGGATGCAAAGTTATACGATCTAATAAACATGAATTTATCTTAATGTTCAAAATAATATATACATGTAGACATATTTAGAAAACATTCAGTTCTTATTATGAACAATATATCTTCACGAGATGGTGAAAAAACAATAAATTTACTTGTACCCCAAACGAACTAAATTTGGAGAACGTCTTGGAAATAACCAGTTTCCCTAATGGTAAGAACAATAATATCATATATGACTATTTTATGTGCAAACTTCCTTAAATAACTACAACATTATGTCCCCAAGTAACCAATATCAGCTATGCAGATATAATACCTTGTGCTGTCAAACAAACTCTACGAATAAAATAAAACTGAATTAGTTTGTTAACAGAACTTAAGATGCAAAATTAAACCTAGACGTCGATTGCTCTATATTTTCGTAAAGAAATCCATATTATCATACTTGTAAATCTCCAACATTGTTTAGATTCTTTTTTTTGTACATTGATTTTGCGCTAAACCTAGTCAATATCTTTTATATAAGAACGTGGTGATGTCATCTATTCAAATTAGCTACAGGACTGAGCTAAGGCTAATTAGAAATTCAGTTTCCACGTCAAATAATTGGCTTATACATATACTGAAGCTACAGAGGAAGTCAGCTGTGATATAATTTTCTACCTAATCGCACTGAATACAGTCAAGTCAGATATAATGTGAGTACTAACCTAATCACACTGAATATAATGAAATCACATCTAATGTACTGTCTTACTTAATCACATCAAATATAGTCAAATCAGATTTAATGTAACTACTTACTAATCACAATGAATACAGTCAAGTCAGATTTAATGGAAGTACTTACCTATATCGCACTAAATACAGTCAAGTCAGATTTAATACAAGTTCTTACCCAATCGCACTAAATACAGTCAAATCAGATCTAATGTACGTACTTACCCAATAGCACTAAATCAGTCAATTCAGATCTCATGTAAGTCCTTAACTAATCACACTGAATACAATCAAGTCGTCTCTGATGTGAGTAATTTCCTAATAGCAATGAATACAATGAGGTCAGCTCTAGCGAGATTTCTTACCTATTCACACTGGATACAGTCAAACTAATATTTATGTATGTACTACTTTACCACGCTGAATATAATTAACTCTGTTATTAGTCATTATCTAATCAAACTGAATTAGATCTGACAGCTCCAATGTGAATCCTAACCTACCCAAAATGCATGTAATCAGGTCAGCTCTGATGTAAGTACTAACCTAATAATAACGGATAAAATCAGGTCAACAATGTTGTCAGTAATTACCTAATTACACTGAATACTATCAAGTCAACTCTGTTATCAGTAGTTATCTAATAACCCTTAATACCGTCAAGTCAGCTCTGATGTTAGAACTAACCTAATTACAATGAACAAAATAATGTTAGAGATATAAATTTGGAACTGTATTTTATGAGTTACTTCTTTTTATTATTATGATAAATATCAGATTTTGTAATCATGACACTGTCATTTCTATATTACCCCACACTACTGAAGGGTTATGCACCACAAGGTTTAATGTCTCATTAATGACAGATGTAAATAGTATTTAAACGGAAGTTTTAACTGTTGTAACCACGTCCACCTAATCAGTCTGAGTGGAAAGACCTTTTGACGAGAAGTACAGCAATTAACGAATAGCTGAAATGTTATTATGTATTATTTTTATACATATATTGGACCCAAACTGAAAGATTGTTTTACGTTTTATGTCTTGTTGTGGTGTAACATCACACATATTACCTAATGAAGATGAAGAATTCAACTTGAATTATCATGTGATCAAAAATAATCTATCTATATATTACTAAAACTCTGAGATTGTTTGTTTGCTTGTCTGTAATTAAATACAGCAAAAACGGCGTAAAATATGAGAACAAAAATATAAATAGAATGTGAGGAAAAAGAATAGAAACAGAATAAAACATGTTTCGTTAAAATCGGGCCACGGGTTACCGAGTTAGCGCCGTTTTTCGGGTCACTTTTATGAAAATTTCTAGCATGAGTAATTTTACACCACACTACCGTTCGCGCTCTTTACGAAACTTCTTAGTTTAAATCTATTTTTCTGTCAATGTTCCCATCTTCATTAAATGAAATGATTTTCCTTTTACTCCCGATCAACAATCAAATATCTTTTCTTGAGTTATGAATAACACGAATGAATTGAAATATGTATTTAAATTATCTCAAAATAAATATTCATTTCGGTGCAATATTGAAATTAGCTTGAATTCTTTATAACCTATGAATAGTGGGTGACCCAACGGGTCACGGGTGGTCTAGGTTACGTTATAAACAAAGAGGGTGAATATATAACATTCATACACAGACGTTAACTGCGCCATCTCTTATTATTATGTGAGATTGATGATTTGTCTCCTACCATTGAAAACAGTTACTGTAAGTAATAATCAGGAGAGAAAACTGAAATTGCTTATTAAAAGACCAAATGATTTTAAATGAAGTGCTACAAAGACTAATGAAATAATTCACTAAGGAAAACTTAAACTATGGAACTCTTAAGTTTCTATTTGTCACATTTTTAATATAGACTTCCATTTCAAAAGTTGGATTAAGCATTGAAGATTTGTTAATCATGCTTATCTATCATAAAAAAACTAAACTAAAGATAACTGACGATACTAGACAGGAATTACTTTGACTCCAACTTCAATGGTTGAAAGGGGATCTTTGTTGTGTTCGTTTTGGAAGTCCAATCGAAGTTTATCTCAGATTTCTAGCTAGACCATTTAGATATAATCACGAGAAAAAAAAGTAAAATATACGGTGGATTTTGGTCAGCAGTTTGTATATTTATAAATATATCTATCAAAGGTCTGTGTAGCACAATAACACCCCAAGATATGTTGTATACGTGATAACTATGGATGCATGGGTACCCGGTCAGATATTCGGCCCCGGCCGGGTATTGAACTTTCTGGTAATACTCGTCTCCGGCCGAGTGTCGAAGTTAAAAACAGCCGAATCCGGGTAATTGAAAATGGTACCTAAGCCTTAAGCTTTGTGGCAACTTACGCGGTACTGAAAGTCAATAATCGGTTTAGTTAAAAAAAAAAAAGAACAAAGACTGACCGCCCGCTGAAAGTCGGGGATTCAGAGAACACTAAGGGTTAATAACAGACATGGCTTGAGAAGTGGGTTTCTGGAGAAGGTGGGGTTTTTGAGAACAATAGGGGTTATGGTTTCAAAGGTTGGGGATAGGCATTGAAAGTTGAAAGTAAGACTTGAATGTTCTGTTGGTGATTATTCGGTTAAATGTACTAACCGTCAATTTTGTTTTTGTTTCTAATTTCTATGTATGTTTTTTTTTGGGGGGGGGGGCGAGGGGAGAACCCTGTCTTGGTTGACGGGTACCCGGATCTGGTATTCGGCCAAATTTTACTACCCGTGCATCCCTCGTAATAACCGATTTGTTCCCTTCTATAGTATGATATTCAAAACTGATCTGATAAATTCCTGTTTACCAAGTGGCATAATATAAGGAACAAGAAGGTGAAACCTGTTGTTTATATTTATTTTCAAGGTGACCCCCAGTGGCACAGCGGTATGTCTGCGGACTTACAACGCTAGAAACCGGGTTTCGATACCTGTGGTGGGCAGAGCACACATAGCCCATTGTGTAGCTTTGTGCTTAACTTTAAACAAACAAATATATTAAAGGTATCTTTTATGTTTATTTAAATCGGTTTTATCAAATTGATGTATGCAAGAAACTAGACAATTTTTTTTCTACCTTACTAAATGAGAAGAATATCTAGTGACAAAGTTTTCAAGTGTTGTTGAAAAATTATGTTTCACGAAACTTATTATTTTTGGTATCGTAATGTAACGTTTTAGCTATAATATTCGGCTTTATAACATGCCTGGTAATTAACAGAAGTCTGACCGCGTCATATAGCAAATCTATTGACAACGAATAATAAATCCGATATCAATGAACAGGTGAGAAGTGTAGTTTCGAGATTAATTATTTCTCATTAATTGATTAATTTCTCATCAAGACAGCCAGTAGAATGATGATATATGAAAACATCCAATCGATATACAAACAAACAAAAGTAATGTGTTCCGGGATATGTTTCAAGAAATAAAAAAATTAAATTTTGATAATAGCAACTCCTTTTCTTGTTCAATAAATATTGATATATATTGGTTTGCACACTCTAAGTCTACGGGTACTTTGCCTTACTACAAAGTGATTTCCAATTTGTTGTTTTACTAAGTTTAACATTTGGAAATTTTAGATTTAAATTTCATATTGTAAAATAAAAAAAATTCTAAAAGTTAAGTATAAAAACAACAACTATAAAACCAATTTCTACCGTTGAAAAGAAACGACCCTGAAGCACAGGTAATTTATAAATAAATACGAATATTTTGGCTTACAAGTTGTTCAGGGTACACCACATTTTAAAAAATCGAGCATTAAATTTTTAAATACAGATTTACGAATTCGAAAATCCATTATAGTTATTGATTAAAAAAGTACTTCAGATAAATCCTATTTATGTTTTTAATAAACTGTTTTGAGAAACATTAAATACAATCTACGTATTAATTAATGGCGTATTTAGGATCCATATACTCTGTTTGCTCTTTAATGGATGTTCTTAAATGATAAAAGTTTAATTTACTGATTTCTTTAGTTTTCATAACTTTTTCACCGTTACAGGTTCTTTGAATATTTATAAGTATTCAAGTCATTCCTGTTATTATTCGCATGAATAAAGTAAACTGAAATCTACCTATCTAATATTGACATCTTTGTGATCAAATACACTAATCATTTTTAATAACAATTTGTAAGACATAACCTACAACATGATGCAAGCATTCTTATTTCAACCTATATATATATATATGCTGACTATTGGTATATAGAAAAAAATAACACTAGAAAGTGTACTCTTCTTAACTGACTGTTCTATAAACAACGGCCTTTTCTTTCTTCCAATTAACTTTCTTTTGTCTGGTGATTTATATGTAGGGTGTTGTATAATGTTGAATTAATTTTCGAAGAATGGTATACGTAAGTTGAATCTTTAGCGTTTCATATTTAGAAAGCTCCCACGTTTCAATTACGTTAAAAATATAATTATATTTTGTATCCAGTTTACAAGTATTTAATTAACCCAACAGCTAGGGCCACTTTAAGCAAGAATGAGTTTAAATCATGAAGCTCAGAAGTGTATAACCCAATCCATCCGTTCATTTAACAAAGTATAAAAAACACAAACTTTTCTCTTTATTGTTTCAAGTTTTGTATCTTACATTCATGGACTTTCATTCTGCATAAAAGGCTATAGATATATGGAATATTGATTTATAACACAGAAAAAAAATATATACGAAATAATAATTTTACTCCCTTTACAAAATTCAGTACATTTTTTATTCAAGCCTAAAAGCTCTTTCGTTTTTGTCATTCATAAAGCTGAATGTTACATAAAGAAATTGAAATAAAGGATAAAACTCCCATAATGAATCACAATGATTCACTTTCTCACCCTTTCGAAAATAAATAAAGTAGAGTCATCAACATTTAGACAATTCAGCTTAAATTATAAAAAACGCCTACAAAATTACAAATATGTTATAATACGATGTAACAAAAAAAAAAAATTACTTAGAAATAGTTCGGCTCTGACAAAGATCATAACATAACAGTATTAGTTAGTTTAATCTAAATCCTCCTACTTTTCAGGAATAATTATGAGATTTTTCTCCCTTAATAACATGCAGTTGATAATGGCAAGTCAACTTTTCATAACTTTCTAATGACGTCCGTGTTAACCACGTGATTACCTTACATACTAAGTTACAATACTCTAACGATAAAGCTGCATTTTTATATATACAACTAAATACTAATTAGCTCAGATTGATTTTTTGGAAAACATGAAAGTAGTTTTAAACACCACGAAAATACGTTGATGGGATGTACTTACTCTTTAATATCCTCATCGGGAAGATAGAGATCAAAATCGGTAAAAAGAATCTGAATTCTTTCACGCCCTCTAGCGGTGAAGTGATAAACACGATAAAAGTTGTCAGGATAAGGTCCCGGGTAGTTTGGGCTAGTAAAAGTTCCGTTCTTGGAAGTAGCGCTATTAAACCACTGTTGATGAGGAGGCGCTACTGAAAAAAATAAGAATAAAACGTTGATAATTATTTATGTAAATATTTTAAAGATGATTTACTATTGCTATAACCCTGTTGTTTTTTTTTTATCAATTTTAAGTACGTACTCTACCTGCGTACGGTGTTATGCAGAAGCTGCCAATGTTTGGTTAATAACAGGTTTCTGAGATTTGTATACAAGGTAGAAAAATGACTCAATAATACAGACAAAACATGGTTGCTTTATTAACCTAGATGAGCTCATACAAAAACTGATTGTATGTAATACAAACAACACTAATCACTTCAAGACCTAAAGAAACAACAAAAGACGTGTATTCTACTATAAGCTGGTTAATATTTAAAAAACTATTACTGGCATTAACCCACACCATGTAAAATAGAAGTCAGGAATTCGTTGACGATCTTTCAACAACATCCTTAGATCAAAGTCGTGAATTATGGAATAATATTTCAAGCGACTGTTTCCTGTTAAGAAGTCAGGAAAACATTTATTAGTTAATGCGTTGTATGGTTAAGTGATCAATTCCTTGTTTATTTATTTAAAATCGTTTACAAACGCAAAAACATATGTTTTGTATCACAAAACTGACAAAATTCAACTCATGTGAGCAGGTTTCCTTCTGAGTTTAGCGTTGACAATATTCTTTGATATGAACTGATATTTGCTGTTGTTGTTTTTCAGCACTGATAGTATTTTACTGATACAAACTGACATCCAGTAACGACAATATTTTACACACAGGAACTGGCAGTTGGGTTGACACCTTTTTAGTGATATAAACTGACATTCAGTAACGACACTATTTTATATACATAAATTGGCAATTGGTTTTATTTTAATGTTGACAATATTTTAGTGATATGGACTGACATTCAGTAACAACAATATTTTACGTACAGGAACTGGCAATTAGTTTTCAGTTTTTTTACTGATATGAATTGACATTTGATTTTGTTTCAGAATTGACAAAATTTTAATGATATTTTAATGATTCAGAAGACAAACATAAGAAAGTAACATATGCGTAAATGAAGAATTCAAAGTTAATCTATCATCAAGCACGAGGAAATGAAAAGACTCAGCCATTATTGTATTTAATTATTGCTCCAGGAAGCATTAAGAACATAAATTACTTATCATCGTAGAAAACAGGAAATCAGTAGAAACGTCATAAATATACCCAACTGAAGCTTACTTGCAGTAGCACCAAATAGGACACTAACGAAACAGTACATATATAATGTAGTTCTAATGCTTAATACTATAATAGAAATTTCTAGCTAACCCATTGAATAGATCAAATACGGATTTGAAGAATAAGGTAAACCAGAGTTTCGTAATCAGAAAAAGACCCAAACACTATATGAGATAAACTAGAATTTTATGATCAAAGAAACATTTGATAAGTATAAAAGTCTAGCGAACCCATGGGCCTATGGCTCACATTTACAGAGCCACTATGATGCAAATTTAATACTTGAACTACTATTTTATACTTTTTCAGTTTAATGAACATTGCCGCTATAATGCATGTATAATTTATTTAACCAAGTTACGAACTGTAATTAGTAGGCCTACTTATTTACTTGTTTTAACGTAAATCAATCTTAAATTAAGGGTCTGTTTTCGTGGAATCCTCGTAAAAGTGTTTTCACGAAATACCCGGGTTCCCTAACAGGTTGGGTGAAAAGATAAGCTAAATTTACATAATTAAAGAAAGATGTAAAGAATAAATAAAAGCTAAATTTACATAATTAAAAAAAGATGCAAGCAATAAAGATAATAAGCTAAAGTTACAATTAAGTAAAGATGCAAACAATAAAGAGGGTCAGCTAAATTTGTGTAATTAAAGATTCAAAAAATAAATATAAGCAAAATTTATATAATCAAACAACGATGCAAACAATAGGGGTAAGCTAAATTTACATAATCAAAAAGGATGCAGACAATAAAGATAAGCTGAAGTTAAATAACTAAACAAAGATGGAAACGATAAATAATGTGAGCTAACGTTACATACTTAAAGATGCAAATAATAAAGAAGATAAGCTATATTTACATAATTAAACCAAGATATCAACGATAAAGATAAGTTAAATTTATGTAATCAAACAAAAATACAAACAATGAAGAAGATAAGCTAAAATACATAATTAAACAAAGATGCAAAAAATAAAAAGTGAGCTAAAGTTAAAATTAAATTAAAATGCAAACAATAAAGAAGATAATCTGAAGTTACATTAGTAAGCAAAGATGCAAAAATTAAATAAAGTGAGATAAATTGACATAGATATACACCAACACCCGAAATGATATAAAATCAACAGCATACCTTCATTTCGTCTTACCCGAAGGTTACCTTTTCTAGTTGAGACCGTAAACACCACGAAGAGAGATAGTAAAAAGACTATATAAAATCTACTCGACATTATCAGGCTTTAAAAAGTAATATGGAACATAAGACAGTAATGATATGAAAGACCGAAAATTGTAAAAACCTTTGACCTAGGATCGATTAAGGATTTTAAGAAACGAATATGTGATAGCAAAGGCACCTGAGTCTGTCTATCTTTCTTACTGTAGTTTCTATATAACAGTCTTTCTCTACGATAGCTAGTAGCGTGATATCTAAGAGCAACTACGATGGACGGAGGAAGAAAGAAAAGGGCTTGTACTCATCAAAAAGCGCATGCGCAAACACCCAGAAAGATTGGTGTTGTTTTCGGTTAAACCTTCCCAAGAACGTGGAAAAAGAGAGATGAGTTGTAACATTGTCATAGTTATCACTTTATGTACCAGATATCAAGGTAAAAAAGAATAATTAGAAGCCGGAAACTAGCTCTGGTGACAAACAAAGAAGAGAAAACACAGTGAAGATTAGCTTGACGCGTGTAAAAAACAACAAAAAACAAAAACAATACTAATTCAGAAAATGAAACGGAATTCAGTATTCGAATATAATACAAACAAAAAAGAACAAATGATCGGACGGAAAACAAATAGACAGATAGGTAGACAACAAATAGACAGATAGGTAGACAACAAATAAAACAAATAGACAGATAGGTAGACACCAAATAGACAGATAAGTAGACACCAAATAGACAGATAGGTAGACACCAAATAGACAGATAGGTAGACGGACGGAAAACAAATAGACAGATAGGTAGACACCAAATAAATTGTATTTTCCCATAATTCTATATAAACTTATAAACTTATTTACTTATTTATTGTTTATTTTTTCATCGAAGTCTTCCTAAATTCAAAGTTATGTCAAGAACGTTTTAAATCTAAGGTAATGTTTCTCATGTATTTCATCTTTAGTTATTTTAACTTCAACATTTAGGGTTATTTTATTAGTCTTGTCTCCCGGTGGGAAAGCGGTAAGTTTACGGACATGGCAACGGGGTTCGATTTCCTTCGTTGGACACAGAAGGTAGCCCAATGTGGCTTTCCTTAATAAAACCAAACAAAGTTTATTAGAATTAGCTTAATCGCCTTACAATGTATTTTTTAGATGAACATAATTAGAAAAGAATTGCCTTAGATACTTCATTATGAAATAAATAATGCAACTGTAAGATGAGTTTTTATTACATACCTGAATTTTGTGGATTTTACATTTTTGTTCCAGTTGCCTCCAAAAATAAATTTGAAATTTGTTTAATTGCGTTTATGTAATTCTGAGTAATTAGATATTTTCCCATCACAAATTAATGAAGATTTAGTTTTGACACAGACAGTTTAGGAATTGGAGTTTTCAACCTGAACGGCGGTCGTGGCCTAGTGATTCGCTTCCGTTGCTGCAAAATCACACTCAGCACTGTGGATGCGTTACAATTGTAGAGATCAAATCTCATTTTTCAATTACAGTAGTCTAAGAATTTGCGTTTGGTGTTGTTTACTAGTTACCTTTTCTTTAGTTTATCAGTTCAAGATTAGGGACAACCATGCGCAAATAGCTATTGTTTAGCTTTGCGCAAAAATTGTTAAACAAATAGGCAATCAACCTGAAGACACCTTATACGTACTTAGCTAAACGACTAGGTCAGAGAACTCTATGATTTAGGAACAGCATTTTTTAATTTTCAGCTTCTGACCAGATGAAAGGTAGCCAGCCAGTGCCAATCGCCTCAACAAGGACTTTGATCCATCACTTTTATACATGCTCACAGTCTTATGTACGGACAATGCTCAGCAGTGTCATCACGTCTCAAACCCGAGATCCTTTGACCCACAACACAATACATACCTACAAGGTCACGCCAGGCCTAGTGTGTTATAGGTTTTGTTATTAAGAGTAGGCGCTTTTTTCGTTGTTTGAAAAATTATTTGTGTTACTATATAAGTAAATAAATATGTGACTTTCAATAGTAGATGACTTCGGTTAGAAATATTTACTAAATACAATGCACAAAACAATTAAAAGACAATCAGAATTTATTATCTTTTAGATAATATAAGGAGAATTACTGTAATAAAACAATATAAATCATCCCATAAGTTCATTCTACTTTGCAAATTAGGCATTTGATAATCTGTCTTTATCTCACAAGGAATGACCTCTGTTAATCTGTATCTAATGTTAGTTTATATGTATATTTTAATATTTCGCTTGTCCCTATAACTTACTTGGAACAGTGGTAGTGATATCTTGAAACGGTTTTCTTCGGTCTGGTTTTTGTAAGAAAAAAAAGCAGACATTTATCAGAAACATAAATTTTGAAAACACAGCATTAATGTTGACTAATAATACCTAAAAAACTCGTTTTACTAAAAACTAACACAAATGATTTTTGCTTGTTTGTGTGTAAGTGCAGAGCTACACGATGGATTATTTACTTTGTGCCTACCGTTGGTACCGAATCCTGAATTTTAGCGTTATGACTCCCTTATTCCTACCGCTGAGACATTTAGAAACAACATAGATGAAGTTCATATTTTGAAATTTCCTGTAAATGGTCACATTTAAAAACTTAAATTAATGTGTTTATTTTTTTCAGAAAAGACTCTGTACAGAGGACTCTCGGAAACGCAGAAAAATGTATAAATAAATAGAAGAAAAATTGAATAGATATTAGGAATCTTTGTTACTTATTTATATAAATAAAACTTTTCAAAATGTTTGTTTGTAATTAAGCACAAAGCTACACAATGGGCTATCTGTGCTCTGCCCGCCACGGGTATCGAAACCCGGATTCTAGCGTTGTAAGCCCGCAGACATACCGCTGTGCCACTGAGGGGCCCTTTCAAAATTATATGAAACTTCAAATATTTTAATGAAATTTGTAGAAGTTATGATCGAGTATTCAAGCTAAGAAGAAGAAACCGTGGGTTAGGAAGATTATAACGAACACCATCCACCATCTTGTAGAGTCGTTGTTCACAACCTACAGTGCGTGAGCATTGTAAATGGGTTCTCGGTGTTATATATATTTTACAATGTAAGATCAGCTTTCGCAGATAGACCTATTTGAGTAATGAGGTTCGCGAGTTTGTCTTTGGTTCTTGAAGGAAACCATTTGCTGTAATCATTCAATATATGAAAACAAAATATATATTTGAAACCATTTGCTGTAATCATTCAATATATGAAAACAAAATATATATTTGAAACCATTTGCTGTAATCATTTAATATATGAAAACAAAATATATATTTGAAACCATTTGCTGTAATCATTCAATATATGAAAACAAAATATATATTTGAAACAATTTGCTGTAATCATTTAATATATGAAAACAAAATATATATTTGAAACAATTTGCTGTAATCATTTAATATATGAAAACAAAATATGTATTTGAAACAATTTGCTGTAATCATTCAATATATATGAAAACAAAATATATATTTGAAACAATTTGCTGTAATCATTCAATATATGAAAACGAAATATATATTTGAAACAATTTGCAATGTGTTGAAATTACAAACTAGACAGAGAAGAAATATTAATTTTCATAATTTCATCATTATATTTGGAAAAAAATCAATTAGGCCATGAGATCGAGTGCAAGGTACACTTCACTTAACATACCGTAATTTTCGGTGTATAAGACGCACTTTTTACCCCAAAATTTGATGTCAAAATCTGCTTGCGTCCTATACACCGAAGG
>NW_013668038.1:5557-6883 GCF_000517525.1 Limulus polyphemus | reverse complement strand
TTAGTATGCAATATAGTTTCTAACAACTACTTTTCCGTTTATATAATTGTATGTTTCATTAATCTGAAATCTCGTTAACTGCAATTTAAGGAAAAGTGCTCGGTAAGCTCGGTAACATAACATTATATAGACATTTAAAACTTCACGTAATTCTGTATTTAAGGAAAAACAACTAAACGAATATTTAGTCAATAATATATTACTTGTTAGAGCATTAGACTTGATTTGAATGCTACTTAAAATACATGCATTCTGATGAGGATACTACTGATGACCAGCTGCCTTTTCTCAGATCAGTAGATCAAAATTAGAGATGGCGAAATATGGTTTTAGTATATTTGCCATGGATACGAGATACAAATATAGATGATCACAAGTCAGTCGATATATTTCGGAAAATGGATCCTTGAAAGATGATACAAGTAACTTTTATGAATGACAATTTATTTATACAATACAGCTAAACAACATTCTAAGGATTACATTTTCGTACAGTTTCGACGATAATTTTAGAAACATTTATTACACCTACCTAACATTATAAATGTATCATTTTTATCAGACTACTACCCAGAATCTTGGGAAAAGGCGACCTTTACAGTTATTCCTAAATCTACTTCAAATAATTCTAATCCAGACAATTTTAGACCAATCAGCTCATTAAGCTGCTCAGGTAAATTACACAAACCCTTAATATCAAACAAACTACTCCTCTATTGTGAGAACAACAACCTTATACCAAACACCCGTAACTTTCCGTAAAGGTAGAGAACGTGTAGACCACCTAACCAGATTAACTGAATCTATTCACAAATCATTTAACAATAATCAGGCAACCATAGCGGTATTTTCAAATGTAAAGAAAGCTTCGACTCTGTCTGGCACAATGCCATTAGATACCCCCTCTACAATATGAAAGTAAATAACGCAATTATTAAATGCATATCAAATTTTCTTAGTGACCATACAGCTTCAGTTAAAGCTAACAACACCATTTTAAAATCATATAACATTACTGCTGGAGTCCCTCAAGGCTCCGTTCTATCACCCCTCATTTACATTCTTTTTGTTAACAACACCCCTTCCCGAATCTAACATACACATACTTTTTCACAATATGCAGACGATATTGTTGTTTGGAGCATTTCGCGAAACCCCTTAATGACAGCAAGTAAAATACAAAAATATCTTGACACTATTGTAAATTGGTGTAATGACTGGGAGGTAATCCTGAATGCAATTAAAACAACAGCAATATATTTCGACGCAGCGTTAATAAACATTTCAAAAACTTTAAAAAAGTTAAACAAAAAATTATGCTCCTCA
>NW_013668038.1:0-4617 GCF_000517525.1 Limulus polyphemus | reverse complement strand
CAAAGCTTAGTGTTCAAGTTGCTACAATTGTTTATTGAAACAAGAAGTAACAACAAAAGAGGAATGTAAATGTACTTTACTAACCATTTTGTACAACAGAATATTAAAAACTTATCAAAGTTTTTAAAAAAGGTTTGACGTTAGGTCGTAGAATAACATTATAAGTTTGTTTATCGATAGTAGTAAGTATAGTAAAGTTTAGCCCTAACTAAACTAAACTAAAAAAAAAACGTAACACAGGTTACAGTGTTAATTTATCTCTTTATCGAACCTAGGCTTAACATAAGTTAAAGTTTTATAAAGTACGGCCTATAAACAAGTGGATTTACACATTTCGTTGTCTACGATTACAATTCGTTTGTACTGTGCTAGAAATGTTATATTTAAAGAAGTAGTGTTACGATAAATATACTAATTTGACCGGAAATGTTTTACGGGTCTCTGCTGGTATTTCATAAATATTCACAAATCCATTAGTAAACATATCGCATATCTGAATATAATTGCAGTCAAGAACCACAGTTGTTAACCACCAACTATCAAAAGTATTTACTGAGCCTATATACGCCCTCTAATAGAGTATGGTGCCAAATCACTTTCAATATGTCTACTTTACTTAAAAACAAGCAACAACTCCAACAGAGTCCTTTAATTAACCCTAAGACTCCCCAAATTTACCCCTACAAGTTACTTACACAAAACATGCAATACATAAACAATTACTGCAAGATTATCATCCCTAGCATTTAGAAATTACAGTAAAAAGAAATCCCTTAACTGCCACCCTCTATACGATGGCAAGCGCCTCATACAAAACAATGTCCCTATACAACGAATACATAGTTTTCTCGGGATCTCTCGTTTCCCCCCCCCCACATACAATTTCACGGCTCTTGGATTTTATTTTATCCCAGCCATGGCATTAGATTTAGATCCAAGCCATGGTATTGGATTTAGATCCCAGCCACTAGGTGACCTTGTTTGGGGTAAGTTTATTGGATACACTTTATTGAGTGTTCGTCGCCTTGTTCTTTCTCTTCCTCTTTAGGACACAGCAAAGAAGGGTAATGAGAAAAGGTCTCAAAATTTCATCTAGAATGTTCCAAGTTAATTCAACTTCAAAGCTGTAGACAGATACAGTAGGTCGGCTCAGATTATTTGATAAGTAAACCCTTGGTAACATATGAAATGAAGCTTTAGTATTTTGAATAAATATATCAACAGTACTTAGATGAGGCTCATGCCGTCATTTTTTTTTTAACTTTCTATCAGACAGTCTCTTGAAATGTTAGTGTCGGATCTTTATCAAATTGGATTAATCTCGGCAGTTCGGCGTGTGGTTATCCGAGAATTAAGGATTAGCATACCCCTTTCGCACATACATCGTGCTGGGCACTTTGGGGCTGTGAATGCGTTCTAATGTTGATGGTAAAATCTCAATATACGATTAGAGTAGCCCAAAAGTTGGTGGTGGGAGATACTGACGAGCTGATTTCCTTATAATCAACAAGGTAATCCTTGTGCAGCTTTGCGCAAATATCACAAAAAGAAAAAAACAATCCAAACTTTAAATATCTATAAATTATATTGCTTCAAGCATTTGAATAATCGGTTGGTTTTTGATTGTTTTTTTTCTTTTTAAACACAAAGAGACACAATGAGCTATTTTTGCTGTGCCACCACAGGTATCGAAAATCGGTTTTAAGCGTGATAAACCTACAGCTTTATCACTGAGCCACTGTGTGTTAATTAGATTACAAAAAATATACTGAACACTGAATGGAATTTTGTTCGTAAAATGACTAGTCTGCTAATACCGATTTTGAATTATTGGGCTTATGTTTACTGTTTTGTATTCAAATTTTCCCCTGGTGAGTCAGTGGGAAGTTTATAAATTATAACATTAAAATCCGGTGTTCGATTTCTACGGTGGACAGAGATAGCTCATTGTGTAGCTTTGCATTAAGAAACCAACAACAAGTATTCAAGTTTAACTAACATATCTTTACACCTTAAACAAACAAACGCAATTATACAGCCTACTCTAGCTTTTTACTCAGTATCTCCTTTTCACTGCAAACACACCTTTCCAAATGCATTTCCAGCAAACAAAATATTTATAAATTAGATAATTTTCAGAGCTTTTCAATAGAGAAATCTATTTCTTGTCGTTACAGAAAGTTTTAGCTATATTTATCTATTATCACGAAGGAAGATCTGAAGATTCACAAGTCAGTTTGTTTTCTATTAGTGACTTTCTTTGTTGGGGATTTTATTTTTTTTAACAAATAAAGATAATTAACACTTGATATATATTTTACAGATCATTGTAAGCTCAAGATACAGAAATGGTACTTTATGTTTTCTTGGCTGCTCTAGATGATTCCTCAACAAATATAGATATGGCTCTTAGAAGAAAAATATAATAGATAAGTATACTTTTTAGCGATCTCAAATACTGTTGATGAAATGCGAAAAAACTATTTTATTTCCTCATATATAGAATGACTATGATGGCGAAGAGTTATCGGTAGTTAGTGTGACGTTACATGATAGATAGGCTTATAATTATATTTTTCCATTGTATATCAGTTTTTATGATAATACAATACTTTATAAGACAAAGTACTTTCCAACGTACTTAAGGAAATTACGAACACATAACAAAATAATTTTCTTAATCACGTAAGTATTTTAAAGTTTGTCAAGTACTTTAGAATTCAACAAGTTTCTTAATCTTCTCAACCTCCAAAACAAAACAAAAGCTTTCACAGCCTTCCAGTCAAAATTAATAACATATTATATAATTAAGTAGAAACGTTTTGTCGTGGAAAATCTAAACTTCGTCTAATTTGTGCTTCAATAGTGGATTTCCACTTACACTGTATAAACGATTTTCAAATTCGAATCTATTCATTTAACAAATATATCACTTAGTGAATCACAATCTCATTCCAAGAATGAATTGAGATTGGGTAAGTATTCCAATAAGTATGCAAATGAGGCAAATACATTTTATTGGCCAGTGATGATACGTCAGTTTGTTTTGTAGACTCTACCGTTCAATCAAATAAAACTAAAATATCAACTTCAGATTAACTATCACGTTTTTTTCTGTCAAGTATTGCACGTGCAAAGTATTAAGCTTGATTTTATTCATTACATGAAATAACTTAGTTCATGTATCAATGGTGCTTGTATGTCAGTAAATATCTCTAAATAATTTAGTAGTGTAATGTTCTTATAGTCACCATGGTAAACCTATATTTATAAAAAATTTGAAGAATGTGTACCATTCATGCTACTAATGTATTTCTCTGAATCATTCATCGTTTTCTTTTCTACTTGTCCTTGTCTAAGGTTATAGATGATGGGTAGAATTCTATACTCCAAAACCGTTATACAATAGTGACAAGTGATGAATGGAATGATTAATTGGAGTTTATATTTAGTTTTACTATTTTAAACAGTGAATCTTTTCTTCAAGTAGAGTCAACTTCTTATATCTCGTACGCATTACCCCTTTGTTGCTACCCGCTATCTTCATGGTTATGTGTTGACTTTACACTACTGGGTACAATGTTAAAATATATCACGATGTAGCTCTTCTGCTTTCATAACGAACACATATAATTATCTCAACTAGGTTCTAATCAATATGAATTCCGACTAAGCATTATCCAGTAGTAAGGGTGATAGGAAAGTGAACAGAATTCTCAAGACAACAAAGTTTACCAGTTGCCTCACCATCTAATAAGCCATTTTGGAGTTCCATGCATGTTTCAGCAAGTCCATTGAATTAATTTCGACAGGGCAGCAATATAATGCAAGAAACTAACAAATGAGCTATACTCGTATAGTTGCTAAATGTTTTCTTTTATTAATTAAATGACTGTGTCTACAATTGTGTTTACAAAATTAAACGAGGATTTAATGCTAGAACTAACTCTATAAACCTTACTATTAAACTATAGGTTCTTCTACAGCACAATAAAGCTCCAAACCGTATTCAAGGTATATAAAGTATACTTATTTAAAAACTGTCTACAGATATTTTAAGATTACATTTTGGCAGATATTTCGCTTTATTCAAATTTATTCCATTGGTTCTTGTGAGAGTATTGACTTCTGCAACGGAAACCAAGGTATCATAGACCTTTCCCGGGTGCATGAATAGCAACAGTTCTACTTTCCCGCTAATTACTTTCCAGTTCTCTGGCAAACTTATTGTAGCATTACTCGGAAAGTTGGATGAAGTAGAAACGTACAGGTATATTCCTTCAATCACACCGAAGAATGTCTCTACCTCTATAACATAATTGGCTGCATTACCCAGCATATGATTCAGAGAGTGTGCACTGTAATGTGCAAGAACACTATGAGATTTAACCCTTTACCTTTCTTAAGGGCTATATATCTTTTGTATATACGGTATAGTAAATAAATCAAAATAAAAAATACATTTATTCAATTTAGGCAATGGATATCACATTAATAACCAATTCAAATGTTTCTAGATTTTTAAACGAAAAGCTAATTTCCCTCAACTTAGGAGAACCCACTTCTATAACCTCTTATCTATATACATATATATAAAGCATAAAATCTGTATCTGTG
>NW_013668037.1:181252-184905 GCF_000517525.1 Limulus polyphemus | reverse complement strand
AACATCTCTGCTGCTATATGTACACATTTTGTGAACAATGGCCAGTTTTTGAACAACAATGCGACTAACATCTCTGCTGCTATATGTACACATTTTGTGAACAATGGCCAGTTTTTGAACAACAATGCGACTAACATCTCTGCTGCTATATGTACACATTTTGTGAACAATGGCCAGTTTTTGAACAACAATGCGGCTAACATCTCTGCTGCTATATGTACACATTTTGTGAACAATAGCCAGTTTTTGAACAACAATGCGACTAAGATCTCTGCTGATACATGTATACATTTTGTGAACAATAGCCAGTTTTTGAACAACAATGCGACTAACATCTCTGTTGCTATATATACACGTTTTGTGAACAATATCCAGTTTCTGAACAGCAGTGTACTATAATGGGTGATGTAACATTCGATATTCAAACAAATTGAAGAGGAATATATAAAAAAAAATCAATCCAATCACGATACTTGTGAAATTTGAAGACCAATATAAATTTTTCTGCTGCTGTTCATGTAAGAAGTTGACACTCAGTTTATAAACCCATTTTCTGTTATTTTTAGAATAATGATTCAACCGAACCCCACTTAAGCGACGCTTAACATATGCCGGATTTCTCCGGATCTGATATAGAGAACCTGTTTGGGGTTTTTCTTTTTTTATATCTAAAAGTGGAAACAGTGTAATCAGGTTTTAAAACTGCTTAGATAACATTGCTAATTGATAGTTCACTGATCTAGTCTTCACTTCAAAAACACCAAAATATAGATGTCTCGATAAATATATAGCAAAATGCTGAGAAATCAAATAAAGACAATTATTGCTGTTAACAGCCAGTTCGCGAGAATATGCATTCATATTTGTTCGACTTGGAAAACATGATTATTGCGCATTACATATTTTTTCCCCAGTGAAGAATAAGAATATTAGAGGGTGTGTTTCCTGAGAGTAAACCACCTTTTATAATGAAATCAGTTTAAAAATAACAATTACGGTTTCGGTCATCGGTCTTTTTGGTCTATATACAGTGCTTGAAGTGAGGCAGGATGCCATCCCACTTCTTTTCAGGAGGACCCGAAACCAACGACCTTTTAGTAGACTGAAAAATTTTTCAGAGAGAAAAAGTTAAACAGAAAATGCAATAAATAGTTACGGCGGCAAGGAACTGTTGAGAACTATATTATTTGTCGAAATGTCGTGTAAGAGCTGGGCAGGAATGAGACAAAGTAGCACACGATGGAGCAAATGGGCCATCTCGCTAGAGGCTCGGTGGGTGTGACCGACTTCGTAAATACAAAGTAATCTACAGAGTTTCCATACTATAACTCGTAATAGTATACATCTGTTTATACTTAATTCTTTTATTACCCTTCAAACCATGTCTAACTAATTGTCCCGCCACACAAGTTATAAATTACTCAGCGAATGTGCAGCTTATGTTATAGTATCAAATTACATAACGCACGAGCTGGTCGTGAAAAATTATTATCATTATTATTTTTCATTATCTTACCAATCTAACCTAATAATATATACAATTTACATTTTAGTCACTTATACAATATAAAGAATACAAATGAAACATAAGAAATGTAGTACTCATCTTCAATGATTTCACAAACCATCCTGCTTCGCCCCCCATTGGCACAGCGGTATTTCTGCGGACGTATACCACTATAAACCGGGTTTCGATACCCATGATAGGCAGAACACAAATAGTCCATTCTGTAGATTTGTGCTTAACTACAAACAAACCATCTCGCTTCCTCTTTTTCCCCACTTCAAGCACTTTCTATATAAATATGCGTCTATTTTGTTCGAAGGTATACTAGTGGCTTAAAATAATAGATAGAAGAAATGCATAAGCAAGTACGAGAAATATGGAATCCAACCCTGTCACATCAAGCAGAATGATTGATTTGTTAGCATAATTGACATTTCGAACTTTGAAAATACAGGGGAGTTTGCACTTGGATAAGCTAGGCGTCAAAGCATGGTACTCTGTGTAATGTAGAGAATATTGGTCTTTATAAAGAGGAAATCAAAGTGTTTTTTGTTGTGGTGTGGCTGATAAGTTCTACAAACTTTCAGATGGACAGATGCTCACGAAATTAGACTACTCACATGAGTGTATGATTCCATCATTTTCTGGGATAAAGAACTGTGTGATCCAATTGTTTACTGAGTAAAAGAAACATCGGTAAGCATTTTTGACTTATTGTCTGGGTAGCACTGCACAGCAAGACGGAAATGTTATGAAAAATGCAGGACGGGATGGATATATTTTTGCCAGTGATATAGCACGTAATGTTTGTTTGTTTGTAATTAAGCACAATGCTACACAATGGGCTATCTGTGCTCTGCCAACCACGGGTATCGAAACCCGGATTCTAGCGTTGTAAGTCCGCAGACATACCGCTGTGTCACTGTGGGGGCTGCACATAATGAAAAGTTGTATTTATGGCAAAGCTACTAAGGCTATCTACCCCTGATTTTGAACTACTGACCAAAGGGAAAGCAACCGGTCAGCAGCACCCTAACACCCATGCTAAGGGATTGACTCTCACTCTTATAATGCACCTACAACTTCTAATGCAGGGATTATTTTGTGGTACCACACAAATTCGAACCAAACTTGCCAGGCTCAGAAATCGAGAGGTCTACCACAAGACTAATTAACTCCCACGCTAGTAATAACCCTTCCGATTTGTTAATGCCAAGGGCTAGACGTCGAGGTGTGGTCAAGACATAAAAGGATGCTCTACTTGGCCATTTTTTTAATCATACATTTTCAGTAGGTGACCAGGTTCTATCGGCGGAAACGTTGCAGGTTTACTTGCTTAAAAACATTTCTGCCGTAAAGCTGTTCACAATACTGCACTTATTCACCCTGTGAGATCCTCACCTCTTGTGAAGTTTCTTCTGTGTTTAACTGTCAATTAGTTAGTAGAGTAAAACACCTGAAGACTAAAAACTATTGTTGAAAATTGGGACCAAACGTTTATAAATAAAATAGAAAAAATAATGTTAAAAATTTCAATATACAATAAGAGCAAATCCACCTAAGAGTGAGTAAAATACAAATGCATAGAAATATATGATTAAAAAATTATATACATCTATACAAATACAAATAGTAAAACCGCATTTTTTGTATTATAACCCTTCAGACTTATGGAAGATCAGAATAGTACTTAAATCCATACATTGATTAATATATTAATACATAGATAAATACTTGGTTTTGCTGTTTGATGTCTACAAGTTTCTAGCTATTAAGCGTTAGAAATCCAAATATGGACTTTAATCATTAACCAATGTTCAAAAAAGATTGGTTTGGTGTGTTTTGAATTTCGCGCAAAGCTACACGAGGGCTATCCGCGCTAGCCGTCCCTAATTTAGCAGTGTAAAACTAGAGGGAAGGCAGTTAGTCATCACCGCCAACTCTTGGGCTACTCTTTTACCAACGAATAATGGGATTGACCGTCACATTATAAAGCCTCCACGGCTGAAAGGGCGAGCATGTGTGACGGGAATTCTAACCCGCGATCCTCAGATTGCGAGTCGAGTGCCCTAACCACCTGGCCATGCCGAGCCAATTTTCAAAAAAAAAAAAAAAAAGAAGAAGAGAAGAGAGGAATCAAAGAAAG
>NW_013668037.1:170961-180968 GCF_000517525.1 Limulus polyphemus | reverse complement strand
GAGAGGAATCAAAGAAAGAGGTTCTCTTGGCAGAAGACCTAAATATCATCTTTTTAACTTTATTATTATTATGTCTAATGAGAAGAGTTATAATCATTTTTTCACGGTGTCTTTTAATTCTTTTATTATATTCTACTGGAATTTTCATGAAATTGTATCCTTCTATAAAATTAGTGTTGCAAATAATTTTATTTTTCTTTGTAAAGAAATAATAATAAATAAATAAAAATATATTACATCGCATGTTTATCGCTAATAAATACCTATGATCCCGTCCAATTTGAAATTGCATTTTTATAAATCATTTATGCGCCATATTGCTTGTGAACCCATTATTTTGCTGGTGACAGTATAATAACATATGAGTTATAAAAAAAATGCCGTCAATATAGCAATTAACCCCACTATTTGTTGCTGTGATATGCTAGATATTTTACGTGGAAAGCTAGTATTTTCACTGACGTTTGATAAGTTCTTTACTCTAAGTGCTGAAACATACAAAACATAAAGTTACACAATATGATGTAATGTGTGAACTCCGTCGGTAGTGAACATGATAAATAACTAGGGTTGGGATAAATATCCGATCAGATCGGATATTAGTTTTACAATGGATCGGATACTCAAATAGCATTTCCATCAATGGATGATCTCACAATTTTACGCAGGCATGATACTTCTTGCATTTGTCTTACACTTAATAGGTGTCATTCAATCGATATCGGTTCATCACCTGATACTAATACTATGAGTTGAAACGTTGTAATCATAAGAATTAGAACTTTCCTACTATAAAAATTGCTGTTCTTGTATTTTTGAGTTAATTATTCGGTTCGTTAAGTCACTCAGCCCTCACTAAATGATAACTTGTGAAATGTTATAAAAGAATGCTTTTCTGAGTTTTTACCATTTCTTAACGAACAACTGACAGTACAATAAGAGTATGCATTGTTAATAGTTGGCTTCTCTTCCAAGATGGCACTAAAGGAAAACCAGCTCATAATAATGTCACGTCAAGCGCACTCTAGCCTGCAGTTCAATGTTCTGGTAAAACTCTTTTAATATCAATTTTCGGACTTTGTTTATAGCAATACATCTGTACTAGAGGGCGCCTAAAATTACCGATTTAAACATGGGAGAAGAGGGAAGAAATTTTAGAAGTTATTATTATGATAAAGTTGGATTTCGAGGTGTTGAAGAGAAAAAGTCGTTAGAAATGTTGTTGAAAGACAAACCCATAGATTTAGCTAAGCTCCTGAAATTTTGTGTGTGCTTTTCCCTTCCGGCGATGTATAGGGAATATGTTTGGAAATTGCTTCTTGGTAAGACTACTGACTAGTATTTAGCTTAGTAATAGTATTATATTTATTGTTAACTTGTCAGAGTTTTAAAAATTGTAAGGGTCGACTAATACTGAATAATATTAGTAATACTAGTACTAGTACTCAGCAGTAGTAGCGTATTTCTATTAGTCTCATTTTAATACCAGAAGAAGTAATACTATCACTCACTCAGTATCAATTACTTTGAGTCTGACATCATTAGTATAGACCAGTGGAGTATGAAGCGTGTGTGTGTGGCCCAAACCTTCCCACTTTTCAATTTGTCCTAGTGAAAATGCATCAGCATTAGGAAACTTACTCTCAAGAAAAGCCATAGAATGCATAAAATTTAATCCAGAACCCAAGAGCTTTCAGGACCCTAACTAAGGTGAGCTCTGGATCCTGGCCGTAATGGGTATGCCTGTAGAGTGTATTGCATATTTCCTTACTTTGCTTAGTTAAACCTAATTTTAAATTGAATTTGCCTCTTACACCCATGGTCTATACAGGTACTACTGCTAACTAGTGCTAGTAGTAGTAGTAGCAGTCGTAACTCATGGAATATATATATATATATATAGTTTTATTGTATGTAACGAATCTTGGAGCTCTGAACACAGAGAACAACACCCATTCCATTAAATCATAAATGTGTATAAGTTAACTTTTAGTATAAATAATTTATTTTTACATACATATAGATTTTTTCTTTTACTTAATACTAGTGATCAAAAGCTTAACTCGCACAGTTTAGACCACATTTGTTGTGGAAATTGGAACTATGTGAACAAAATAAAAAATTCAAGTAAGATAAGTTTGAACTTTTTTGTATATAGTTAATTATCTCAAATCTGGTAGGATTTAAATGTTTCAAGTTCCACTTGTTGGAAGAAAGTGCTTGTTGAAATAAATTACATATAATGCTTTTCAGTTACATATTGATTAATTTTTATGTAAGATATGTTTTCCATAGATGAAGGATAAATGAGCTATGCCATTAAACTTAAAATTAATTATATTTTTATCCAATTTTATTTTATTATTTAGCCAGAAAAAAATGGTAACATGTATAATAATTACATTTGAATAGTAAAATGTCACTCAAACCATCAAGGCAGTGCTTTAGTGCTAGTACTAGTAGCAAAACTAATAGAATTTTAGAAATGAAGCAAAAGAAGTTATTGAAGTTGAATTTATATGGGCTACTGTCAGGGATTTCAGGGGTAGGAATGTTTTAACTGGCAGTTGTTTTAGGCCACATGATCAAACAGATAGTGTTAATGTGAAACTATACAATGAGATCAGGGTTGTTATCAACAAGAATGATGATGCAATACTAATGTGAAACTTTAATTTCTGACACTGATTAAGATTGTATGAAGTCAAATAGTGAGAAAGAGAAAGTAGTTCTGGATGGTTTTGTATACCAAATGGTCAGAGATCCTACCAAAGGGAGTGAAATTTTAGATTTATTGTTAACCACTAATGAAGATATGGCTGCAAGGGTTGAAGTGAGGGAAACATTTGACGAAGTTATAATTCCTTAGTTAGGTTTGGTGTTTTGTTATATGTTGAGATAGAAAGAAATTAAATTCTAATATCTAATTTTCAAGAAGCAAATTTTGAGGCAGTGAGACAAGGTTTATCGTTAGTGAATTAGGATATTGAGATGAAAGATGATATGAGACTGGTCTGGGAATTTTAAAAAAATATATAGCCGTTTAATTTACAGTAAGTGTGATTCTAAAATCAGGAAAATGATAGCAGGACAAATCACATGTAATTGGTGTACTAAAAATATAAAAGAGAAAATCCGGGATAAGTGCCTTATATTTTAAAATTTCCAATTGTCAAGTAGGATGAGAAACTAACAGAAACATAGGAAAGATAGTATTTGGTTAAAAAGAAATTAGGATATTGTGAAGTGCTTATTAGACCGGCTGAAAAGGCTCTAAATTTGACAATACACTTATGTATGGTATGATCCAAATAATTTAGTTATTATATTCTGTTTATCTGAAAATTTGAATCATGCATTTAATATAGGTTGGAAACTACTTAATAGCATGATTGAAGAAAAGGGTCTTGGCATAGTGTTGGATAAGTCACTCAAGTTATTGAAGCAGCACTGTTGCTAGTAGTAAAGACAAAATATTAGAGTGTATTTACAGACATATTGCTTACAAGTTAAAAGACTTTCTATAGAAATTGCTAGTTATTCTTCTCTTAGAATACTGTTTTCAGTTTTGATTTCCTTATTTAAGAAAGGATATTGACTTCTTTGAAAGGGTTCAGAGGACATTTGGTAGGATGATTCTGGGGAAGGAAGGTTAATGTTTCTTAAATTACGTTCTCTTAAGAAGGGTAAAGGTGATATTATTAAAGTTTACAAGGTTATCCAGGTGATCAGCAGTAAAGGCCTCAGCTTTCTTTGTGTTCTATTTTGAAGATAATATAATGGCAAGACAAAAGTATAAGATTTAAAAAAGATAGACTAGGCTTCAATTAAGACTTGTGGAGGCCAAAACTTTACAGATGCTTAAGAGGGAAAATTGATGATTTTGTGAAAGGTAAAAAGTGGGCTAAAATTTTACTTTCCTTAAAATTGAGTGTGTAAGGACAACAACCTTCAAGGACCAAAGGGTCCCTTGTTGTCTGTATGTTATGTTGAATGGCATTGTTTTAACACACTGACTGCTTCTCAGCAAACCTATAAAAACCTGTTAAAGCCAATATTTTGAATGTGGTCCTATTTTATTTTGTGAAAATGATCTATAAAACCAATATGTTGTTATACTAACCTGAACCACACATCAAATTTTTATGTTGTTGGTTTCTGGGTACAGGGTTTTCCTTGATCAACCCACTGTGGATTTCCTCTCTTGAATTTTGGATTGTCTCCTTGGTCTTGGATTTTGGGGGGATCCTGTCCCACACCTTTCGTTTTTCCCAATCCTGCAGGTATTTACCACTTCTGCACTATACCTGTGGATGTGATCTGCCACAATGGGTTGCCCTTTCGGATGTGGATATTAATGTAGTCCTGCACTGCCTCACTTTGCCTATTTTCAAACCATTCTCCCAGTGCTCCTTGTTTCACCTTCCCTTATGTCTTTCTTCCTTCTCCTATTTGTTGTGGATGTTGGTGGTTTGTTGCTTCGCCACTGTACTCTTTATCCTTCTACAATTTCATTTCTCCAGACTTTTTTCCTCCCTAACATCTTGGCTGCTCATGAGAATCACTCCTCCGTTTAGCCACTTTCCCTTTATTCCATTTCACACCTTTATCCTCATCCTGATCCGGATAGACTTCTATGTCCTGTGTGTGCTCTTTTCTGTTATATTTTCTGTATGGCTTCTTTCTGTATTGTCCGTTCCTACCTCTTTTCCATTGGCAACTGTCCTCTGTTCATGTTCTTTCTCCTTCCTCCTTTGCTAAATGGGTTAAGCTCTTCATTCGATTGGCTTCTTCCTCTTTATCGTCTTCCTCCTGTACTTTGTTCCAAGTGTCTTCTCATCCAATTCAAATACCTTTTCATTGGTGTTTCATTTTCATCATCCTTTGGAGGTACTTCTTCAATCAGGCATGTGAACTACCCATGATACGTTTGTCTCTCGCTGTTTGCATCAGATCATGGTTTTCTTCCTCTTTGGGTTATCATCTTCCACCTGTAGTCATTGTAGAATATCAGAATTCAGTGGGTCTTTGACTAGGTATGTTATTTAATTTTTTCTTTTTCTGGGTCCCTTTTCTTTTTTATTAATGTTCATTGTTTGGATCCCACTCTGTGGCGAGTGGTGCCTGACCAGGTATTCTTTAACTGTTCAAATCTGCACTGTCAAACCATGTCAACTTGCATATTATAATTCTATGGCCACACAACAAACACTGCAGAGATGAGGTGTGTTCCACAAGATCTCTTGTAGGTTTATCCTCGCAATAGCATTGCTTCATAAGTTTGCCCGCTCTGGACCATACCCATACATGGGTAAAGCAGAACAGGATGGCTGCCCATCCTTGCCATGTTTTGTGTTGAATAAATCGGTATGGTCTACTTTTAAAAATAAGGTTTCATAGTCACCCATTGCACTGTCTCGGGTGTTGTCGTTCCTCCAGACTCTCCACCGTGTTTTAACCCCCTTTTGTTCTAGTGGAATTTGAAGAGTCCTTACCACTTTCTAGTTTCAAGCCACTGGGGTGGTGGACCATGGAGGTATCCCCCTGAAGAGGTAAAGAAATACAAACAAAATATAGAAATGATTATAAAACCATTCAGTTGAGAGTAGGGCAGTGGTATTCTGCTGGTGTAGATGATGTGATATTTTCAATATGACACATAAAAATGGGAGTGAGACGTCAAATTTGCAGATTACCCCTTTGATTGGGATCCCTCATCCACATGTTTGTCAGTTCCCAGTGGCCGGGTTTTGGACTTAAGAGTAGAACCAATCAGCATAAGTCCTCACACTTATATTACAGATGTCTATACTCCTCCCTCATTTATACTCCATCTGTGTTGTGGGCTACATGGGGGTAATTGCGGATTGTTACTCTTCCACTATCCCTTGATGTTTTTTATTCCAAGGATGTTCATGCACTTTGGGTGGTTCCAGTCAATTTTACTTTTGAGGGATATGGTTTACATTATATAGACATTTTTTTTTATACCAGATGTCAGGTTCCCAGATCAACCTGTCAATTTATCATATTCGCATGTGCCCCATTCATTGTTGTGGGCCATGATAGGGGTAATTGCAGACTGTTGCGGTTCTTTCCCTTCTGCTATCCCTTGATGTTTTTTATTCCGAGGACGTTCATGCACTTGGGGTGATTTTGGTCTATTTCACTTTTGAGGGATATAGTTTACATTATGTAGACATTTTTTTTATACCAAATGTCGGGTTCCCGGATCAATTTATCATATTAGCATGTTCCACATTCATGAGTTGGGGATTACTAGATTCCCTCCTACCCCTACATAGATGTCAGCTACCAGTGGCTTTGGTTTTGGATTGTAGTCAACTTTACGGTGGTATGATCCTCTTTTCTACTCCCACGTGGATGTTGGTACCCAGAGAGCAAGTTTTGTATAATCCTCATCCTACCTCCGTGTGGATGTTGGTTCCCAGCAGCATTGGTTTTGGATGTAGTGGATTTGCTGTGTACTGTGTGTCACACCCTAGCCACTCTACACTTAGGATCACATCCTTTTTATTTTACCCACTTTTATAATTTCTGGGATTGAGTTTCATAAATATCTCATGGTTTGGATCACTTTCCAGCCATAATTCTCTCCAAATTGGATGTGCTCCTTTGTTTTCTGCCCATATGTGCAACATCTTTTTATGATGGATGAAGAGTATACCTGGTTGGAAGTGGTGCAGTTCTCCACATCAGATCTTAGAAAGTTACTTCTTTCTTTCACTCCACCTATTCAATGTGGGATTCTAGCTATTTATGTGAGGGAGGTAAGGTACTGTATCGGAAGTTATAATTTTCCTATAGTGAAAATGTATTTCTGATAGGTACTTACTTTCTATCACACTTTCAATCCTCCCTACCCACTGAAAACTGGTGCTTCCATCTTCTGCAAAAACTCAAAGTGATAGTTTGGTACAATTGAACAGAGGGAGTCATGTGTCACAATAGTGTGTCGCACTCTTATTGGTGGAGGGTTGATGCATGATGATTTGCATAAGAGATGCATTGGAATCAATCAATTCCAATGGAAGGGAGGTAGAAGGCTTGTGGCATATGTAAAAACACTTTTTGCATATAGAGGGCAGAACTGAATGAGAATAGCTATTTATGTGAGTAGAGGTAATTACCTATCGGAAAAACATTTCAGTGTAAGAAAATTATAACTCTCGAGATTGCATCCATTTCTATTGGATAACGTCAAATTTGACTTTCAGAAACACATAATATCCTTGCAGATCCAGAATGATCAATGAAACGGATCATTTTTTGTAGTGTGATGAGGAGTCTTAACCTTAAGGTACTCATGAAGTTTGGTACAAATCCAATCACATTTACAGAATTATTAACCCAAATATGCCCTATCTCCCCATTATAAAAAAAAAATGCTTCAAACTGATGCAGAATATGCATCTGTACCAAATTTGGGAAGAACTGTCCTGTACTGACTTCCCATCTTCTGTAAAAATTTTGTGTACAACAGTATTAGTTTTCAAGACATGTAAACACAGACAGACATACACACATGGCCCCGATTGCAATACCCTTGCTTCCCCCCCTTTCAGGGGCAAGGATAATAAGCTGTTGGCTGTAATCTGTCAGTCTGATTACAGTGATTTTTGTTAGATGCCTAACAAACTAACCATGACTAGTGTAAAATTGTGTGCAACATCACTTTTAATTTATTTCTATAGAAAAATTTGAAATATGAAAGAAATCAGTGAATTATGAGAGTGATTTGTGAGACCTTGTGTTGAAGTTGTTGTTTTTCAATAGATATACTTCCAACTAATCCTGAAAGTCAGAAGTTTGTGACAGATGTCCAGAGAGAGCAGTTTAATGATCTCTACCATGCACTAGAAGTAATGAGAAAAGTCAATGAGAACACTCCTTTACCTGAAGTTGTTGCACAGATGTTTCTCTTAGAAGAGGGAAATTTTTGGCTAGATCAAGAACAGCAGGTAAATTCAATTTCAACATCAGGAGAAGAAACTTTTCATGTTAACTTGTGGTACTTAATTCATGTATATTTGTAGAGAAATGTGTTTTTAATGTATAATTTTTTTTCCTTGATTTAAATTTACATTTTTGATATCAGAAGAGTATTTCTGTGGACTGATACTTGTTTAATGTCGGGCACTTACAACAAAAAGTACAGATATATTGCTAAATGTGATTTTGATGAAACTTAAGTTTTCTGCTCATGCTTAGCTGTGGTAAAGATGAAATAAAATCCTTGGTTCTTTTTATAGGAAGTTCATCAGAAAAAAATTTATAATTTTCTTGTGTTAAAACTGATGAAATCTTTTAACTGTAATGGTGCCCAGGTGATGGGTGAAATAAAAACTCGTTTGTAACAAAGGAAATTATACTTCTATTTTTTTCTTAATATAATAAACATTAAAAGTGCAATAAAGATACATAAAGGTACCAATACTGAAAAGAAAGATATACTGTTTTCAAGAATTCTATCAATATGAAATTAGATAGGTAGTTCCAACCCCTTCATGACCTTCCTCGTGTCAACCTGTATCACTGTGTTAAGTTGGAAGTTGATTGATCAAAAAATGTGGAAATGTATAAGGAACAGATACACACACACACATATTGAAGTTTATTTATATAGAAGATGAGAGGACCAACCTATTCATGTCATTCTATATCACTTTGTCAAGTTTTGTGCTGATTGATTGAGAAACTTGGAAATGTTTAAGGAACAGATGGTTGAAAGGTGCAGACAAATAGACACAAACTTAGCTTTATGTATTAGATTACTTACAAGTTTTCTGTACACAAAAAGTCTATTTTTAATTAAGGTATTTTTTATTAAAATTTTGTCCATGAATATATGGAGTTACAGTGTTGACTACTCCAAGTACAAAATAATTTTCATGTTAAGATTAAAAATACTTTACTACATCTGAAAATTTTCAGATGTTATTTGAATAACTTCTAAAATCTCTTAAATAAATATCAAGCATTTTTTTTCCACTAAAACTATTTATCTGTTATTTTCTTTACCCTAACTCTATATGGGCTTGGTTGATTTGACCGACCTTTAACCACCACAAAAAATGTGAAATAAATCTAAATTACTCTTTCTTTCTTTCTAGAATGACTGCATATTGTAACTCGAAACTACAGTTGTTTATCCTAAATACCTTATAACAATCTACCTCTATTTCTACTTAATTTTCTTGTTTTATTGCTCTTTGAACTACATCTAATTAATAATCCTGCTATACAAGTTGTAAATCACCCAGTGAACACATAGCTCACGTTACCTTATTGAATGATGTAATGCACTAGTTGCTTGCATACCTTGTGAAGAATTATTATTGTTTATTATTTTACCTAATATAACCTAGTAATGCCTAATGTTTACCTTTTAGTTACTCTTTTTAACAATAAAAAAAAATGTATTCATGAAAAGCAAGAAATATAGTTCTTACCTTTGGCCTCTTGTTTTTTTTTTCTGTCGGTTGCTGATGAAATTTGAGCCTACTTTTTATAATGATGGTACTAATACACTAAATAATTTTTATTTACTTAAATAATGCACTGAAGAATCTATACTGTTATTCTGCTTGTTTGTATGTACGACCGTTACACTTTCTGACCGAGAATCTGCTGCATAAGCATGCGTAGTTTGAATGTTCACCCAAGAAAAACTGTGCATGCGCATTATTCACTCGATGACAAACAGCTTGCCTACAGCAGAGAGCTCCAAAGCTCAGTGATCAAGTCGCTACAATTGCTGTATGAAACAAGAAGTAACAACAAAAGGGGAATGTAAATATACTTTACTAACCATTCTGTACAAAAGAATATTACAAACTTATCAAAGTTTGTAAACAAGGTTTGACGTTAGGTCATAGAATAACATTATAAGTTTATTTATTGATAGTATTAAGTACAGTAAAGTTTAGTCCTAACTAAACTAAAGTAAACAAACAAAAAAAAAACGTACACAGGCTACAGTGTTA
>NW_013668037.1:155815-170040 GCF_000517525.1 Limulus polyphemus | reverse complement strand
AGTTTGTGAATAGTTACTCAATAAAATCTGAAATTATAATGTCCACACATTCCCCCCCCCCCTTTAAGATGCTTGATATTTTTAAAAATTATAAACTTTTCTTACATTATACTGAAATCTTTAACATATATATATAAGTTTTGCTGTATAAATTGAATAATGAATCTGATGAAATGTCATAACATTATTGCACATACTTAAATTAATTAAGTTTACTATACGTTGAAGCAAAATGGACCTAAAGTCCCTTAGATATTGTAGTTTTTTGTGTTAATTTTCCACTGAAGGATATGGGATAAAGTCATTGGAAGTTCCTCTGCCATCTTAGCCTTTGTTGGTGCAGCAATGCTAATTACTCTCAGGCGAACACTTTTGGCAATGGATAATAGTGAAGAAGTTATCAAGTATATCAAAAAGGTTAGAGCATTCACTTAATTACTGAAAGAACATAGAAAAAATTTTATTGTTAATATAAAGGTAGAGTACATAATCAAAATGATTAATACTTGTCTTTGCTTTTCTTAGTGAGATCTCAGACATGTAATATGTATGTGTGGGTGATACTCTTTTGAACAAATAATTTATAAACTTTTGAAAATTAATTAAAATTAGTAAACTAAATATTTTTAATGCAAGTTAAATTTTGAAAGAATGAAAGTAAAAAAATTATGCTACAATTTTAAATTTCAAATTTATAATTACAAAAGAAAAATTGTTCAAGTAAGATTTTTTAAAGATGAAATTCAGTATTAAATGAATATGGAACAAAACTGTTTAGATATTGCAAAATAATTTAAAGAATTTTATGTATTTTAAAAATTATATTAAGACATTAAAGTGAAAATGAAATATATAACAGTAAAAGCTTGAAAAATGACCTAGATCAATACTTTCTACTTATAATTTTTTTTAAGTTGTTTTGTACCTAAAATACAAAAGGGAAACTAGAAACAAAATTACTGTAGTCTCTTCTGTTTACATAATTTGCTCATTATACATAAAATATAAATGCTTAATATTAGAAGCTGAAAATTAGGGAAAATGGATTCAACCTTTTGAACCCTCCTTATTGAAATTAAACACTAATTTGATCCAGGAAAAACTGCAAAATTTTACATATCTGAGAAAAGGTAAAAAACTAAATAGCCTGGAAAGTTTAGAAATAAACAGAAGTCTATAAATAAATCCAGAAGAAGCTCTAAATGACCAAACCAACTTAAGCTCCTCACCATTTGTCTCAAGGTTAAACTATATACAAGCCTATTACTAACCATTTCAGTCTGTACCTAACTCCCTTCCACCAAACATGCTTGCCCTTTCAGCCGTGGAGGTATTATAATGTGATGGTCAATCCCACTAGCGCAGATAGCCCTCATATAGCTTTGCACAAAATTTAAAACCAAACTAAACTGTACCTGATGATGCCTTTGCTGGCAAAAACCAGTGTCACTAATAAATGCTTAATACTTTTCTCCAGAATTAAAAACAAATTTTTGTTCTATTCTGAACATTATTCACATCTTGAATGAGTCTGCAAAATTTTACATATTAGCTTTGCCTACTTTTGGTTCTAGGTTCACATGAAGTTTTCCAGAAAATTTCAAAATTTTCAGTACCCCAACCTTTGTCTAGCAATAAAAGTAAAATTGGTGCAAGTGTTCATTTTAATTGTAGCATAAATGTGAAGAGAAAAATTCAGACTGCATACTTTGGCCAGGTTTGATTGACAAAATGTAAAATCTGCTTTAAAATGGTTTCCAAAATATCCTGTATTTTGCTGTTATTCACAGCTAGTGGAAGAAACTCCAAAGAGTAAGCACTCTAAGTGTAAAAGCAAATTCTGAACTGAGTACTTTCAATGCAAATACCTATCAATCACTCCAAGCAGATTCTTACTTTATCTCTCACAAATTTAACAGTCTATACTGATACTAGTGCTAGCAGCATGAAGCAGAGAATTCAATCTTCATCTACCACGACAACAGTATGGTTACAGTGCAAGTGTTTTGGGCTGATGTAACACACAAAACAATACATGAAATCCATCCAAAAATGCTTCAGTGAGAGAAAAACCTAAATTCTGCTTTACCTCAAACAGTAGGTAATCTCATGAAATTTAATTAATTCACCACATCAAAATTTTTCAGTGTAACTTAGTAATGATTTTTAGGTGAATTAAGAACAAAACTAAATTCACAGCATGTGAATAAAATAATACAACTTGAGCAATATTAAGTTGCTTTATTTTGCTGTTCATAAAATAACTACTGTTTGAGCTAGAGAAGAATTTTGGCTTGTTTTTTTATCCTCCACCATTTTCAGATGGATTTATATTTTTCAAAGTTACAGTTTAAATGCCAAAAGCTTGGAAAACATCAGAAGCTAATAACCCTACATTTTGAATTTTATATATACCTCTGATTTAAAATCCAAAAATATACAAATTAAGAAAAATGTAAAAAAAAATATCTACAATTTTACATTGTTTTTAATTTCTTTTTTAGATGAACATAAAGTGATTCATACTTTTTTAAATATCAATTGTCAGATATTGCTCTTACATTTTTAATGACACGTAATGGATTAGATATGCTTCTACTTCCTACTTTTGAACTAATTTTAAGACATTTAAAGTATTCCATTATTTACTTACTAAATAGTAGGATGAGTGATAGCATTAAAAATGAAGATACTGACCAAACCCTTTCCTCTTTTATTATTTCAAATATAAGATATTCATTCAGAAAAAACAATTAAGGGACCTAATTCAGTTAAATTCAGTAAAACATCTTGTTTTAAAATAATGTAAAGGAAATTATATCATTATTAACAAAAACGATTACATAAAGTTTTAATTATTTTATTAGGTAATGCCAAACTTTACCTAGATTTTGTTAGTAAACAAACTTCAAATACCTATTGAAAAATGTTTATTATTTCTCAAAGGTAGTGTTCAGTTAAATCTGCCCAGTTATCTTACACTAGGATTTTGTGTGATTTTACAAGTATACCTAAAAGATAACTGTCCATTTAGTCCTTTTTACAAACTGCATTGTTTTTCAGTTTAATTTTTTTTTGTTTTTGAGGAAAATTGTATATAATGTAGAACAGCTCTTACAGTACTTTTCAAGCAGTTTTTAAGTTTGATGAATATGTCTTTTGTGTCTTATGAATTTGATCAATTTACACAAATGTTACCTTTACTAAAATAATCATAATTTGTGCCGCATGTTTTTTATTTCTGGGGTATTTATCGGTTTTCTTGAATATGCTACTTTTTCAATTTAATTATGTATTTTAAATACTACTATGTTTTGGGCAAAATATTAACTCATTAATATATTTTGCGTATCTAACCTATATACAAAAAAATAACAATTGAATACATTGTATAATTTCTAATTTGTTGTCTTTGTATTGTTATCAAACCAATTACCACACTTAGACCATTACGCATACTGTTGTACATCATTACTTTATGTCTCTTACTGTGCGAAATAAAACATATAACTGAGCTACCACAAGTTTGCTAACGTGAGTTTTTTATTAGGTATTTGTATCATGAAGTTTAAATATTTAACCCTCTATAGACTTTTATGTACATATTTCAGTCTCATTAATGTTCTATCTGCACTTAGGAGTTTCTGTCTGTTTTTATATTTCACTTTTGAGTGGCAAAACTTTTAATCTTTCTGTTACTTTGTATATATCTGTATGAAGTTTGTATCTGGTCTGATGAATAATGGAACTTTTATAACTTCTTTTGCATTTACTCTTTTGACTAGTCATAAATATATGTTTTATAACTTGCAGTTTGATTTCGTGTTATACGTTTTTCATTTTCCCTAACAGTGACTTTTTTTTCACCCAACCTGAGATGATAAATCTTTCCAAATTTTTCAGTTGTTCTGTTTCTCCCTGCTTCACTCATTATTTTATATTACTCTCTCCTTTATTTTTTTACCACCAACTTAAGAATCATAGTCTCTTGAACCTTCTCTCTCTCTCTCTTTTACTGTATTGAGACTTAGTTTCCCCTGCTATAAGGTGGAAAACTATGCTTGTGGTCAGGTATTATTGAAAGTTTTGGTTCCAGGTTTGTTCAGAATATCTAGTTACATAACAGTTTCCCTGTTCATTATTAACTGCAGTAGTAATTATGCTTCTTAAAATTTTGTTCCTTTCTGCTCTTTAATGAAATCCTGTTTTGTTCTTTTGTAGAACAGAAAATGGACTATTTCTTATTCTTCTATTGCTAGATCTGGGAATATGGTACAAAAGGCTTAAGATTTGTTTAGGTTTAGTTTAACTTGGTAGTAGTGGAGTTTTACCCAAGTACAGAGTATTTTGATCAAGAGATGTGCTCCTCGGTGACTGAACAGGAAGTCTGGTGGTGGCTTATGATGCTAAAAATCAGGTTTCAGTACCTTTAGTGGGCAGAACACAGGTATCCTAAAACAATCAAGATATGTCTGACAATTTGAATGATATTATATTATTCAAGATTATTTTACATCTTACATATTTGAATCAAATTAACTTCTTCAAACTGAAAGAGATTTAGGTCACGAACAAGGTTTTGCTCTTTTCTGCATTGCAATACCTCAACTATTATAGCATATATTACAAAATAATAAATAAGTAAAAGTTTTATATCTTAATTTTTATATAAAAAAAGCTTCTTGTATTCACTATTCCTTTAAAAATGCCTTTGAATTCATTCTTTATTCTATATATATTATTTCAATAAATAAAAGCTTGGTCTTTATCCAGAACTATTCAGAATTTTATAGAAAATCTTAGGATGTTCAGTGGTTACTCTTATCTCTGCATAGATCCCTCAAACCATTTCTATACTGGCCATCAACATGGATCTGGCTGTAAATAAGATATGTACTCTTGAGTGAGATATATATATATATGTGTGTGCATCTTTCCTGCAACTTCTTTTAAAACATTGTATCAACTGCAATATTTGTAATGTTCTTATTATGGCTCCTTAGTAGTGTAAACTACTATAGTTTAGCACACACACTTATTGTGTCTGTAGTTCTACATCTTCCTTACACCTGTTTTCACTCTTCACTCAGTATGGCTTTTAGGCTTGACTTAATTCTGTCTTTATTGAACTTGTTTTAATAACTAAGCTAATGAAGTAGGGAAAGCTTGAAATGCCATCATTGTGTCTGTGTGTGTGATAATGCACCTCTTGTAATGATGACTGATTTTGGTGTGAGTTTGTGAAGAAAAAAATAAGTAAGAACTAAAAAATGTTTTTAACTGTGTAGAGGCTTTGTTATTGGTCTAAAGGAAGTACGGTATCTTTATGTATCGTGCATCTTTGATTACTTGGCAATTGTAATTCTTTTGTTAATAAGGTTAGCACTTTACATTATATTGGGGGGTGATTTGTTAAAGGATTTTGCATGTGATTTTTTCAAAAGATAATAAATCATTAAATATCTCATTTCTTAATGAAAACACTACTGTATCAAGTAGCCTTGCACTATATGCTGCTGCTAGAATCTATCTTATGCTTTTTGAAATGACTTAATTAACAATTCAAAATAACTCATTATTAGGTATTCACCAATAATTCTTGATGATGTAAGCCCTGATTCTTTACTTTGGTATTTACTGGGATCAACAGAAATCATTGAAAATATGAAGTCTGCCCATTAAGATTTCTTACATACTTGAGAACCTGAGCTCTGTCTGTTAAAATTTTCTGCATACTTACAAATTTGGAAACCTGAACTCTACCTGTTAACATTTCCTACATACTTACGAACCTGAGTTTTGCCTGTTAAGATTTCCTACCCACTTGCAAGATGGAGAACCTAAGCTTTGCCTCTTAAGATTTCCTGTGTACTTACAGCATAATGATAGCATAAATCTAAAAACACAAACTTGCATTCCATCCCACATCTTTTATTTTAATTCCTCATGTAATCCATATACCAAAATCTTTTATACGACAGACCCTTAGAAAAATATTTCATATAATGGATTTTGTACTTGCTGCTTTGTAAATTTCCTCAATCACTGGACAAAATTTATTTTATCTATTCATTTGTTACAAGACAGTCTTTAAGCGTATCAAAGATTATGATTCATTACACAAATATATTTTGCAAGATTTTTTATTGAAGTATATTTTATCAAGGAAAACAAAGACCTCAGAATTTATTTTGGAGTTGATAAGAGAATACTGACATGTTAATTTTAAAATGGGTTGAAACTTTCAGGTGTTGATGCTTAAAGGTCATATCTTTGTGATTTTACTGATTTAATTTTTCTTAAATTTTTGAAAACTGTAAAACATTCACAGGTGCCTGAGGACACTGCAGACAGAGTAGTAAACAAGGCTCTTGAACTTTGGCATTTGAAGCAAGGAGGTCAACAGAGATGAAAATCAACAGATTATAATTTTCTTCATGTGAAATGATGATGTGCTGCAAGTTCTGAGAATTAATTTCATTTTTTTTTTTACTTTTCAAGGAATGTATTGTGACATAATGAACTTTCTTTTAAGTATATTGTATTCTGTTGCATATTAGGCTTAATTTATTAACTTTGAAATGTTTGAAATCATAGGCCACATGTTAGTTTACTGAAACTACTTGTTATCAGTTTTCTTGGCCATAAAATATCAGTGCTAAAATTAGTAAGGGATTGGTTCTCAGATACAAAGACAATTCTAGTATAAATTGTGTATAGTTCAATGAAGTAAACTGTGTAAAATAGTTTATGAAATCTATGTTGAAATTTAGTAAATGTTGCTTGTGTATTAAATTATCCATGACAAATTAATATACCTGGTAGACAGGTATTTTTGCAATTTTTATTTGTTCTGTTAGATCGAATAGTCATCAAATTTTCAGTATGTAATAGAATGTAATTCTTGTTGAATCAAATTTTTTATGGTACATGGTTTTTGAGAATAACATTGTTGTTGAACATTGATCAAATGTTTCATTATGACTTTTTCTTTTTATCTGTTTAAATATATATAATATATGCATGTATGTCAAATCAAGAACATCTGTAATTATAGTAATCAACTTGTTTCACTGAATACTTGTACGATATTAAATTTGGAGCTTGTGAATTTTTCTGATATGTTCAAATGATATAAATATGTAAAATTGGGAAGAAACAGAAACTAATTATCATAAATTCCTGATGTTTAAGAACTAGTTATAAATTTATATGATGTAGCAATAAAACTTTTTTTTCACCTTAATTATTTTTTTTGCAGAAATTTGTAGTCTTCTAGAGAGGTTTAAGACCCTGTGTTTTGAACTATAGAAACTACTAAAAGCAGATGTCAATTGTTTATTAAAAAAAGTGTTTGAAATGACTTTTGTTGTTAAAAGATATTTTTCCATCACAAGAGACATTTTTACCATTTGATAAAGCAGGTATATGCAAAAAAATTCAATTAATATTTCTTTTATCTCCCTTTCATAACTTTATATTTTTGTGATCTTCAAATGTGACTTGGTATTATTCATTAACGTCATGATAGTTGCATGGAAAATGTTAGATATCAATAAGTATCACTGCAGCACGAGTAAACCTGCATATCAGTTGATAAAGTTGTAGTAGAACCAACCTATTAGTAAATTAAACAAGAAGTAGTATATTTTGCATCTTTTTTTCTTCCCCATTGTATTTTTATATAATTTTTATCTGAATTTCACTAATATTTCAATGAAATTGATGTTTATATAAGAGCCATAATGTTAGTACTGCTGCACTCTTCAGATCATCAAAGTAAAAACTTAAAAGGGATTTAATAACAAGTTAAAAACTATATATATTTTTATAACTGGTGAGAAAGTGAGCAACATTAATCTTTTTTTTTGTGTAATGTAGTAAAAATAAACTTGTGCAGCTCACAAATAATGATTTTGACACATACAAGGAATTTTGTTTGTGAATTCTAATGGTTAAGCATAAGAATAGAACAATTTTGATGTAATATATAAATTTCTTTAGACTAACTGTAGTATATTAACACTAGTGCCATGGTCAGAGTGCTTAATTAACCTGTAGTGTCCTGTATATATCATGTTTTCAAAATATTAAGTTTTTGAAAACAACCTCCAAAAATGTTTGAAAATGTTCTGGATATGATCAATTTTGAAATAGTTGTGTGTGTGTAATACTAAGAAAGTGATTGAGTAACAATGTAGGACTAATTTCACCATGACAGCTACATTATCTACGTTTTTTGTTCAAACATGATCATACTTCATACTTAATTAGATGGATATGAAATAGGGACATATTTGAAAGAAGGTTCATCCCTTACTTTGTCATCTTGCATTGTTTTTACCCGTCATAAAAGAAAAAGTTAGCAAACAATTATATGTTAGTTTAGTTGGAATACAGTGATTTGTTTTGTATAGACATCACATTAATATATTTGAAGTATTGAAAGACAGGTCCATATCCAAGTTGTAATAAAAATATTTTTGTTATATTTATTCCAAAGATTGCTTTGAAGAAAAAATTACTTGAATTGATTGTTTGAATTAGTTAATATTAGCGTTGTTTTTGATCAAATGTAGTATAAGGTGAGTTTAACATTAATGTACTGTAAATGTCTTATATATTTGGCAGAAAATTCTATAGATATTAAAAGAAAAATGCTGGGCATTCTGAATAATTTGTATTTTAATTACAGGTGAAGATAAACCTTTGTAACTTTTATCTACTTAGGTTTTATAAATTGGGTTATGTTTACACACCCCTCAAGCACAATAATTAAAGGTTATTTAGCCCCAGAAGTGAGAATAACTCATGAAACATTAATGTTAGCCATCATCAGGGCTTATACATAACCCCTGAACCAAAATAAATAAAGGAATTGAAAGTATGCCTCAAAAAGTGAGCAAAAAAGTTGGATTATTTTTAAAAAATCATGAAATGCTAGAATTTGGATACACAAGTGTTGTCTAGTCTGTAATTATTGATCCTGTCTCATGCTTCACTATTAATATATATATATATTTATGTAATATTTGTTTCTGTCCCCCAGTGGGTCAGTCCTAAGTTTATAGACTTGCAGTGCTAAAATTCATGGTTCAGCAGCTCCACACAGTGGACAGAATATAGATAAGCTATTGTGTAGCTTTGTACTGAAAAAAAAAAACTGATAATTCCTATTATGTAACCTTATGAGGAAAAGTGGTTAACTTATCTAAAAAATAAAATGTCTTTCTTTCAATTGGAACAATTTTCCATGTCTTAAAATAAATATTTATTAATTGTTTCAAAATATTTTAATAAAATTTTAGTAAGTTAATTTAATAAATTTACTCACTATTATCATCTTACATTTTTACATTATCTTTCCTGAAATAAATTTTTGGGAATACTTGGACTTGACAGAAACTAGATTTTTCCTGTAATAAATAACAAACTCTGTAGATTAATGTAATTATGATACAAAGTGTTGGTACACAATGTTTCATTTAGTTTGCCAAGTTATTTTTATGCAGTATTTCAGATTGAAATTTATTTTAGAACTCTTAATCATTCTAAACTGATTGTCATCTGATACATAATAATTTGAAAAATATTTAAAATACTCAAAAGATGAGGATAGTCATTTTATTTTTCTTCAAGACTGTTTGCTATTGACATAAAATTCATGTTAACTTTAGAAAATACATCTTAACCAGTTTGTTTAAATTTTGTTATGAATTTGAAAAGGTTTCTGCTTTGTTTTTTAATAGTATTTCCTTCTATTTTGATCAGGCATAGCCTAATGTTTAGTGGGATGTGGGTTAAAGGGCTCCTAGTTCCGGACAATGCCACTGAACACACACTTCTTTCAACTTGTTTGTGTATTATAAAAATAGCAGTTAATCCCATTACCCAGTTCAAAGATTTGGATAAAACCCTTATGGCAGTAGATGCTGCTAGCTCCCTCTGGCCAGTAATTATAAAATTAGGAATGGCTGTACTTGAATGTCTGTGAAAGTGACTTAGTAATTTTTCCAATATACTCATAAGGTGCTGTTCAGGTTCAAAGTTCCAATGCTTATTTCTTCATATTTTGCAAATAAAATTGGATACTGTAGAAAATAAAAGACTGTGGTCCCAGATTAAAAACAAAATTTTATTAAATTTAAATATAGTGAGTTTCTGTGGTAAAATGATAACCTACTATACTTATTTCTATTTAATGTTTATGATACCTGTTAGTATATATTAACATGAAATACCATTTTTTGTGCATTTCTATTAACTTCACTAAGCAATTTGTTTTTATCTTGGAGTTAAGTAGTAGAAGATTTATTCTCTCACTTCTAATATTCTTTGTAAAATTTACTTTTTATTTCTTATTGGTGGGTCAGCAGTAAATGTATGGGTTTACAACACTAAAATCCTAGGTGTGTGACTTCCTATGATGTACAGAGTTCAGACAGCTCATTTTGTAGCTATGTATTAAAAGAACAACTTCAAACTATTAAATCAGTAAATATATATATATCCCCAGCTCTAGACTTTTTTTAAATAAAATGTGTTTATGAAGGCTGTGAAAAACCCAGCTTCTTGCATTTATGTTTTTAAAAAAGATACAATAGAGACAATCATATCTGAAGAGTGGATATAAGAAAGTAGTAAAAAAAATATTTGATGAAAATTTTTTTGTAATCCAGCTCTTATTTATTTTGTAAAAGCTGTAACAAATAATATTTATCAGCATCAAGTAATACAGAATATTGTAAGCTGTTAATCTGTGTAAAAAAATAAGTTTGATTACTTGTCAATAATTGTGCCTATGTTGAACTTTGTGAAGTTAATTTTTCTCATTATTCTATTGAGGAACGTGATGGTGGTTAATTTCTTGATAGTTTTGTTCTAATAAGAGAATTCACTGAAGGATAATTTATTATCTTTGGAAATATGATTGATCGATCATGTCTAAAGTTTTAGATATTGTTATTTATCATATTTTAAAGTGACAAATATATCTGTACTTTTAACAGCAACCGAGCTGCTTATTTAGCTTTAAAATTTGTGAGTAAACAACTTTGTTTTATCATTATTTGGATAAACAACTATAAAACACGGGACAATGATATAACCAAATACGTTGATACAATGCTAAACATACGATCAGTCTCTCTTTTACTAATGGATTAGTGAGAGAATTTTCAGTAACGTTCATTCTCCAAGAAAATTGTTTTAAAACAGGGTAATTGGACCCTGTGTGAGGTGTAGCAGTCGAATCGAGAAACTTGACAGCAATGAAAAAGCAGTTGCGTCACTTCTTGTTCAAAGCAGCCCATTTCACAGTAGAGATCTGGTCAAGATTTCTACTGTCTTAATTTGGTACATTTAGTGCATTAAATTTAATAATAATTTTGAATTTTGCTTCTACGAAAAACTATATTCTACGTCAAGGAGTGAGTAATGTCCTAAAAATCAGCTAATTATGAAATACTTATACTTCTTTAAGTCAGGCTTAAGCGCTTATTCTAACTCTATTATAAACCGGAAATTAAATGGTAGGAATCAGAAAAGAGCTGGAAACTTAAACATAAAGAATTTCTCTATTCTCTGCATTGTAGCTGGATACTTTATTACTGTATATTTTGTTTATTATGGAAAACAAGTCAAAATACTGAAAATTTTATTTACGGTCTTTGACTTGTAGAATTTTGTTGTAGCATGAGTTTTGTTCAAACTCAACTATTTACAATAGCTACTGCAGTAGCGATATACTGGTTATTTTGTAAAATATTTTTATTTTTCAATATATGGAATAGTTTAATATGAACTTGGTTTGCTTTTAGAATACTAAGTTAGCATGCCAAGATTGGTCAACTCCAGAGGCGTCGCTAGGTGCTTAAAAGATGGGGGCTCGGGCCCATTGGCCACCCCCGAGAATAATTATGTATTTCAACAATTTGCAGAACACAAAATAAAGTGATGTATCAATGTTGTATTGAACTACACTGTTAAAATGAAACAAGCTATACAGTATGATAAGCAAGTTTAAACAGTGACCTAGTAACTGTACAGCTACAAACGTAAAATGATTCTGTAAAAACACATAATTGGACATCATACTTTTAAATATTATACTTTGTTTACATATATATATAGCATGTTTACTTAAAAATTATTCAGGAAGCATCAGTATATACCTCCTGTTTTGTCAATGATGATATTCTCCATCGAAAGCACTGCAAGATGCTGTAGTTTAGTTTATCAACATTTTGCTTCTCATCCAGGTGTGCAGACGTTTCAAAGCACTGGACGACCTTTTACAGCTACAGCTACTCACTGGGATAGTTTGTGAACTTGTAATATTTGGAAAGATGGAAATATGAGGGGGGTCTAAAAGTTGGTACACATCTTCCATGATGCAATTTTCACCATTCCTTTGTTTATAGGTTAAATATTTTTTAGCAACGAGTACTTCTTTGGGCTTTGGTTCTGTTTTATAATGTTTTGCAAGTGCAGTTAAGTCCACTACAGAAAGAAAGTTTCGCGAGAGCGAACTGCATGCCCGAATTCCCATCATTAGCTCTGCTTTAAAGCTAGAGAACTGCTGGTCAAGTTCAAAATACATTCGATCTCAACAAATTATCTGGTTTGTTGACATCCTCACGTACACCCCTTGCAGTTCTCTTAAAGAAATAATCCATGCGTTTTTGTTTCTTCCCATGAACTGCTGTGTCCTGGATGTCAGTGCCATTGTTGGTGCACAAGGTCATTACTTTAGCATATATTTTTTTTGCCTTTTTGTTTGTTCTCATGTGATTTAAAGTGCTGCATGCTGCTTCTTTGAAATCGACTGTTTTTGCCAAATCAAGGTTTTTTTGTTTTTTTTGGAGCAGCTTATGGAAGCCCTCTGTTGTACTAAGGAGGGAATGGAACATGCAGTACACTGTAGGCAATTTGCGCAGTTTTGCTAACAGACCAGCGGCTGTTGAAGACTTCATTTTCAAAAGACATTGCACAACACCTGGAAAGTTTGTTTTCAGCACATTTACGGAACGTACCTGGCAAGACCAGTGTGTATCTGAAAGCTGCACCAGTTCACTTTGTGTTAATTCGAGTTGAGATTGGACATCGCTGAATATTTGATGATGTAGTAAAGAAGGTGTATACACTTTCCAATGTATTTAAAAAATCAACAGGTTATTTGATTAGCTTACATGTGTGACAGAGCACCAGGTTGAGTTGGTGGGCGTAACAATGGACATAAATGGCTTCTGGATGATATTTCTGAAGCTTAGCTTGAACACCACCACTCATTCCACTCATAACAGCTGCACCATCATATGTTTGTACTACAAATTGAAGATTGTCTACCTTGTAGTCTCTTTGGCATTGTTGTATTCATTCGGTGATTGAATCTGCATTAAAATATTTTAATTCGCTGAATTCCAGAAAATGCTCTTTCACTGAACTATTTTATAGAATAACATTACTTACACATAGGGCTAACTGTTCCTTATGTTTGTTCCTTTCTTCTTCTGCCATTATCACATACATTCCTGATTTATTCGATTTACTGACTGTGCTGCATGTCACCTGTTTTGCACAGAACTGACTCTGGGGAAATATATCTAGCATTGGCTGGTGCTTTGTCATTTTGAAGAAATGGGTCAAATTTCGTCAGTAAATTTAAGCACTCAATAAAATTTCCCCTGTATTGGCTTTCTTTAGCTTCGTTGTGGTCTCTAAATCGTATTCCATGTTTTCCAAGAAATTATGTGACACCAACAATGTACCGTAAATACTCACGTCTTTCTCTGACCTCATCTTCATTTGCTGCTTATAACTGTTACATTATATCGCAGTGCATCTTCCCATATCTCTGAAAGCTACCCAAGCCAGCATGCTTGCCTTACGAAAAACTTCCTTTTCATGCTATTTTCCTGTTTTTAAGCCATTATTAACCAATACACCCATGTTTCACCTAGTGTGTTTTGGCCAAAAGTTTTTCATACAAAACAAAATGCAACATTTTGTTAAACAGAGTATTCCAACTACTTGTGGTTATCAAACCAGGGATATTGAAAGGAGTATTTTTTACCCGAATTGCTCATAAGGATACTGTGCTAACCTTGGCTGCACTGGGCAATTCTCGATATCTTCTAAACTAGAAGCCTCACAAGGTGCACTGAAATCCTTTGGCCTGACACTTGATGTTTCTGCCTCTGTTGCTGTGATGCAAATTTACTGGT
>NW_013668037.1:148956-155776 GCF_000517525.1 Limulus polyphemus | reverse complement strand
TCATGGATGCTCGGGAGTCTACTATGTTGTGTTAGTGCGGTATATATAAAGCGCACGCACCGTGATGCAACAAGTGAATGAGTAATTGAATGTATGCGGACAAAATATTGTTGGCCACGTGAGACGTGAATTATAGTGTTTATTTTAGAGCGACTGTTGAAATTAAATGTATCGTAAAGTTATATTCAGAAAGAATAAACCAGTTGTATTTAAGAAAGGACTTGTGTCGCTAAAGTTTCGTCGGAACGAATTTAGGGAAAATTAATTAATCAACGAACAGAGACGTAACACTGGTAACAAATTGGCTGATATCCATTCCCTAAATGAAAATTATTTTTAAGCACTAGCTAAATTAAACATTCTATTAACAAGACAATGAAATGAACAAGATTAAACACACTAATTCGTTTTTTCAGTAATTAAAACTATGACCTAATTTGTAAACAGTAAACATCATCATCTAATTCACCAATCAAATAATTTTACCAACACTATGCACTAACCCTGTTATTAACCAACCAACCAACAATTATAAGAAGGTGTGCCAAAATACCTTAAAAATACTAAAATAAAACTTGCTAACTCAAAATTTCACACTTAAAATGAGCTTACAAATTTGTATTAAATAATGCAATTATACAAAACAAGTATCAAATTCAGAAAAAGGTTTAACTAGTAACAAATCGCGAGAAATACCAAATCAGTCGTTCATAAAATACAGAATTAAACAATACTTCTTAAGTCAACACATCAAACTCAAAATCATGGTGAAGAAACGACCTTTGCACAGGCAAAAATTCAGCACTCCAATCCAGGTCAACATTAACAACATAACATCACTTTAACCAACAACGCACTAAATTGCACTAATTTTCGTTCATTCGTATTTTTAAGATCACAAAATAAAGCACACAGATATACACAGTTAACTGATAAACTTGCTGCTTGACAAAAAAGACCTCTTGTGTGGTTGGAATTCTTCTTTATATATGATCAAAGAACGTTCATTATGTTTCCAGGTTGTTCTACTAAATTACAATATTTTACTGCACACCGAAGAAACACATCTTGATGAAGTAAAAGCTTGGCATGAACAATGACGATTTTCCTTTTTGCGGGAGAAAAGTAAGGCTCCACCCTCGCCGCGCCTTGTACTGTAGGCCGTCAAGTTAGGAACTTTTCTGATGAGTTTCAGAACTCATGGGAATTTTCGGCATTTAAGTATGATATCGATCGTGGTTTTCTTTTCTAATTTTTAAAGATACGAACTGGGGCTTGGGGCACTGTCAAGTAGAATCGGGATACAGGCCCTTTGTGCCAGTGCCTAGCAATGCGTTTGGTCAACTCGTTTAGGAGTTTTGTTCACAGACAGAGAAACTTTTCCTTGATATTGAATACTTACCACACCAGTATGGCTTAACATGTATAGTGTGTATGTGAATAATGCATGTATCCCAATTTTTATACTCAACTCTACCTCACTACATTTGGCAGAGCTGGATAAAACTATTCTTCTGAATACTGAGTTAATATTACGTGATCAATTTGTCGGAGAAATGTTCTGCTTGTTTCACCCACTCTTATTGTCCACTTTAATGCACAGTCTCACCAAATGACGTTTTCCTGAAGTGAACATTTTAATTTTAATTGCGGTATATTCAGGTAAAACTGAGTTAACTTAAAGCAATGGAATAAATCAGCTTAATAACAAAATGTTCAACAAGATATTTATTTTGAAGTAGTATTCAATCTTTGAATAGATGAGTTTGCTAGAATGAAATAAAAAGACCGAATACAATGATATACATAAACAACTGGACAATCTTTATTACATCAGACTTAACATACTCACAGTATGTGTACTTGCATTTATGGAAAAATGGGGTAGGTGATATCTTCAACTGATCAGATTCAATTCATCTACCAGCTACACTCTTTAAATTGAATGTTTCTTATTTTCCAGGTAACATCTGATATACTGAGTGATTGACTGTTTTCCATGTGACTAGTCATTCTCATTCAAATACAAAGGAGGCCGTAATCTTGAGACACCACCTGCCCTACTATTAAGGTACACTGCTGTCTACATTCTTACTCAAAGTGGACCATTAAAGTCATGCTCTCCATGAGCAGAACAGTTGTATTCTCAAGAAAATAACAAGGAAGAGCAACCAATGTCTTCAGTTCTGGGTGGAAGTTGATTACAGGGTTTTGACACTACAATGGACAGTTAATCCCTGGTCTAGGGCTGCAGGGCAATAAGCTACTCAAGATGTTTTTAATTACAGCTCTGCACGACTCCAGGTGTCACGAGTTGCTGTTGATGTCATGATAAACTTTTACACCCTGACAGGTACTCCATCCCATGGGTCATGACCTCCACTTGTGGTTGTCTGTTGCCTAACCTGCTAGGAAGATAACTCTGACTGGCATAAGTCATCCATCAGGGGCACATCCAGCTTCTTTTCACTATTTACATGTGGTCTTAATCCAAGCTGAGATTGCTATACTTTTAGAGGTAAGAACATAGGAGTCCGTTAGATACCTACTCGCATGGTCTGGAACTCGCCAGGTGACATTTCATTCTGATGAACCTCAATTGTTCATGCATTTCTTCCACTGAAATCGATTCTCGGAGGTAACATCTGTTCGAGTGGTCTGGCTGCTCCAGATGCGATGTCATACACCTTCACAACAATGATGAAAGCTCTATGTCCAAGAGGGCACTTCTCCCAGGCTCATTATCCTTCTTTTATAACAATTTCTCTCCATAAGTAAAATTTCCCTTGTCCATGAGTACTTCTATGTCCAAAAAATGTCATTCTTTTTGTGTCAAGCATTCCTTTAAACCCAATAAACTCAAGAGATCGAGCAAGGGTTAGTAAGCATGTAATTTCTTCAGATCTTCTGCAAAAGAAACTGATATTAAAGCCCCAAAATTTCTCTTTTCTGTCTATTAGTAATATTTTCAGGAACGAGCCTAGCATAGCTTGGTGGTTAGGGCACTCAGTTTGCAATGTGTGAATCACAGGTTCAAAATCTATCACTGAACATGCTCGTCTTTTCAGATTGGGGGCATTACAATGTGATAGTCAATCCCTCTGTTCATTAGTAAAATATAAGCCCAAGAGTTGGTAGTGGGTGGTTTTGACTAGCTGCCTTCTCTCTAATATATTACTTCTAAACAAGAGATTGCTAGCACAAACAGCCCTCAAGTAACTTTGAGCAAAAATTAATAAAACAAGCAAACGAATTTACAGGTAAAACTGATTTCCCAACAAGTGTCAGGTAGTTAGATCCGCTAATAGCAACAGATTTGCTCGGGTACTAAGTAGAGTAATTCTGAATCTAAAACTGGGATTTTCTTAAGTGTGTGAAATTACTAGACAAGACAAATTTAGTAAAAATGAATGTTACCTTTGTTATAAAATGAATAAAAAGAAAACACAGCATAAAAATTGTGCAAACAGCATAACAATTGTCTCTGTTGGTTTGTGTTTAGTTCCATTGCTTTCTTTCATCTAACGAAACAAAATGAGTTTAAAGTAATTGTTTTCTCGAAAAACCCTAGGTAGAACTAAACCAAGAAAGTACACTTGAATTCGACAGTTAAGCTCACATTCTTTGTACGGGCAACAGCTTCATATCGTGACCTTTCTTCTTTCACAGCATTAGTTGGCTGTAACATTTAGACAACATTAACCCAGCCAGCAAAGGATATTACAGTGCTAATCATCTCATCCAGGATACTATATGTTACTTCAATATTCTTTTGGGCAGAATAGACATTATATACCATACAGAACAACGAAACAAAGCAACTAGAATAAGACAACCTAGGCGACTTTATGCCCCAAGTGTTTATGATAAAGTTGCATATCAACCGAATAAATGAAAATGTTGAGAATTTCTATAACATTAAAGCAGGAAGAAACATATGGCATGCTTGCATATCACAACCTCTAAATATTATCTATTCGGCTAGAGAAGAACATTGCAGCAATATATTTCCACGAGAGGATCAGGTATTATCTACAAAAGAACAAAGGTAACTGGTAAAAAATAACTGAACGTTTTTCAGGATCATGTGTTTAAGTAAAAAATGTCATGGAATCAAAATAAATGAAATAATTTGAAAATTTCTTCTTTAAAATAATATCTCAAAACTTTTGAATGTTAATACCTTTAAAAGCTGAAGCAAACTCTTATAATTATAGTGGCCTCAGTACCTCTGAATCATTATCTTTTTAAGTTTCAAAATGGTACTGTTACGACAGCGGAAGTCATGCGCGCTGGAGTTTCTAGAAGGATCGTGACTTATTGGGGAACCTCATAAATGTCCAAGCGTTTGCTAGACGCCCTCTTATTTAGTATACAAGCTGGAGATAGACTGAAGAGAAATAATTGATAATTAAGTCAAGCGAGCAGTAGGCACCGTAAATAAAGTGTGCGAATCGCTGTGAATTATAGCGTGTGTTTATAAAAGTAGTTAAGTTGAAAGTGACTATGGAAATTAAGTGCATTACAAAGTTTGTAAGGAGAAAGAATAAACTAGATTTAATCAAGAAAGTACTTGTATGGCTGAACTCACTCGGAAAGAATTTTTACCGGAAATTATCAAACAAGCAGATACGTAACAAATTTGTGTCAGAAGTGGGATAAAAAAAAGAAGATGGAAACGAGAAGTGGCAAATCAAACTACAGCTCAGCAGATTTGATGGCAGCAATATAAGAACATCAAAAGAAGCAAGAAGAACGAGAAGATAAACAAGAAAAGAGACAGCAACAGTGGCAGCTCGAACAGCAAAATAAACAAGAAAAAAGATTACAGCAGTTGTTGGAGGAAAAGAAAATAAACAAGAAGAACGAGATAAGAAACAAGAAGAGAGATCGCAGCAGTGGTTGGAGGAGAAAGAAAATAAACAAGAAGAGAGACTACAGCAGTGGCAACTGTAACAAGAAAGGAAAGAGGAAGAAAGACTCCAACAGTTTCGGGAAAGTCAGCAGCAACTACGGGAAAGTCAACAACAGTGGAAAGAAGTACACATGGAAAACATTATTAAATTTTAAAGTGAATCAGATACATTAAAGGACGATTTACTGTCTTTTACACAGGGAAGATATATTAACCATGGACTTAATCAGCCCCAGACAAAAGGAAGCCCCTTCCAGACCCCGCTGCTAAACCATAATGCAAACATCTTCAGTCCTACCAGAAGTCAGATTCCAGACATGTGTGTCAGCAATAGAGGTGATCTAGTACGAAGGAAGCCACAAGAATTCGATGGGAAGGCACTGTGGGAAGCATATAGAGCACAATTTAAGCAACTGGCAGAAGTGAATGGATGGACAGAGGAGCAGAAAGCAATGTACCTGGCAACGAGCCTGAAGGGACAACCACTGGAAATACTTGGACAGTTGTCAGCAGACGACAGGCACAACTATAGAGCTACTGGTAGCTGCTCTAGGACTCAGGTATGGAACTCAAAACCTGTCCAAAGTCTACAGGGCTAGGTTTAGAACGAGAGTCCATGCTAAAGGGGAGAGCCTGCAAGAGCTGGCACAGGACTTGGAAAGTATGGCACACAAGGCCTACCCAACTGTGCCACCTGATGTCCTCAAGTTGTTGCTGAGAGATCAGTTCACCTTGGACAGTCAACAACTGAAGATACAAGTAAAACAAGTACACCCCTCTACTATGCAGGATACAATAGCCAGAGCTCCTGAATTCGAGTCTTATGTTAAGTCTAGCACAGAGGTACCAAGGTTGGTACAGTCATCAGGATTCAAGGTCAGCTTTCAGAGAGGTTTGAGGGACTTTGTTGGCACTGTCACAAACCTGGGCACACAAAAAAGCTCAATGCCGTCAACTTCAAGAAAGGGAAGATGCAACAGGAGGAAAGGTTGCTACCCAGAAAGGTTGTTGGAACTGTGGAGAGCAAGGACATATGAGGAGCCAGTGCAAGAAGAATACTATCAATAAGTCAGCCTCGGGGAAACCAGTAGTGGTTGGTGTTGAGGGACGCCCATCAACCCCATCCTGAAAGTCCCAACAGCTAAGTGCGAAATGGCAAGCACACATAGTGTCTACGTGACAGGAAATCTGTATGGCCAAATGTGCAACTTTGTCATAGATTCTGCATCTAAGCAAATCCTTGTGAGCATCAAGGTGCTGGATCACAAAGGAGTACCAGAAGTCATACAGAAGCTCTGTGGTGTGACAGGATATTATGCAAGGTTGTGGGGACAAGTGTGGGTAACTATTGAGCTCATGGGCATGAAGGACAGACACAAAGTATACTTGGCTGACATTGAAGACCAATGCTAATTAGGGTCGGACTACTTACTACCGAGGAAGTGGGTAGTTAAATTCGCTAAAATGTCGTTTGGGAACAACAAAGGCCAAATTTCTGTAAGTGTTGCTGCATCTGTTGATTTGCATGTGACAGCACTTAAGTCAACTACAATGTCAGAGAAGATAATTTGGGGTAGAATAAAAGAACATCCCCAAGGAAGCTCAATGATTGTGGTAGCAGTGGAAGACCCATCCAGGCCAGCAGACGTGAAGATTGGAAGGTTACTTGTGGCAGGTCATCAAGTAGTACCTATAACAGTGGCTAATTTCTCTAAATGTGAGCAGACAGATAAGGATGGGGCATTGTTGGGTGTGTGCCAGGAGGTAGAGCTAGTCAATGTTAAGGCAAGAAATACAACCATAAAGAAAGGACATCCTCCCCCAGAACATTTAACTGACCTCTATAAGAAGAGCATAGCACATTTGCCATCATCACAAGCTCTTCAGGTGAGAGAACTTTAGGCG
>NW_013668037.1:147982-148935 GCF_000517525.1 Limulus polyphemus | reverse complement strand
AGACAATGTGGGAGAGCTAAGAAGTTTCTTGGGACTCTGTACTTACTACCGCAAATTTGTGAAGGACTTTGCAATTATAGCTGCTCCACTACATGATTTAACAAAAAAGCCAGAAGTTCGAATGGACAGTTTCTTGCCAGCATGCTTTTAAGACATTAAAAGAAAAATTTACCTCAGCTCCACTTCTAAAGCTTCCAAATCCCTCACTGCCGTACATATTGGATTGTGATGATAGTAATGTCGGAATTGTAGGAGTATTGTCTCAGAAAGTGGGCAAAAACGAACATGTGGTGGCCTACTTCAGTATGGTCTTGAGTAGACCAAAGAGGAACTACTGTGTAACACTGAGGGAACTCCTTGCTATAGTAAAGAGTCTGACATATTTCCATCTTTACCTCTATGGGGCTAGGTTTACCATCAGGACAGACCATGATGCATTACGCTGGTTAAGATCATTAACCAGAGGGACAACCGGCACGTTGGATTGGTAAGATAGACCACTATAATTATGATATTGAATACACAGAAGGAAAATCTCATGAAAATGCAGATTGACTGACCCGAAGACCCTGCAAAAATGACTGTAGACATTGCTGCAAAAGAGAGGTTGAGCTATCCAGGTGTCATCAAGCTGAAGTCAAAGTGACTGAAGGAGTTGATGATGGTGAAGTGGAAACAAATATAGATATTAAAGCAGAACAGGAGAAAGACCAAGATTTGAAGCCAATAATTGATTTTCTAAAACAAGTGTATTGCGCCCTGCTTGGGAGGAAGTGTCTAGCTTAAGCCCTGTGACAAAAAACTATTTGGCACAATGTAACCAGTTGAAGCTTGAAGATGGTATTATTCTCCAGAGATGGGAAAGTGACGACCTGGCAAACAGTTATACCGAGAAAATTACGGGAAGCTGTGCTGCGTCAGTCCCATGATAGTTTAACAGGAGGACATCTCGG
>NW_013668037.1:146041-147147 GCF_000517525.1 Limulus polyphemus | reverse complement strand
TGGAAGCTACAACTGTAGCTTCGGCTATTAGTGATTTCTTCTTCCGGTTTGGTATGCCATACGAACTGCATTCAGATCGAGGCCGTAACTTTGAATCAGCTGTATTCCAAGAATGCATCAAGTTGTTTGGCATACAAAAGACCAGGACAACGCCACTTCACCCACAGTCTGATGGGATGGTAGAAAAGTACAACTGAACACTGGGACAGGAATTGGCAAAGTTTTGTAATAGCCACCAAGATGACTGGGATGTCTTACTCCCTCCACTGTTGATGGCCTATAGAACAGCAGAACATGAAGACACTGGACACACTCCACCAAAGCTGATGTTTGGTCGGGAACTTCGGTTTCCAGTGGACCTGATAACAGAACGCCCACCTTATGAAGAGTTGCCTGGAAATGTGTCATAGTTCGTGAAAGTGTTATCTTAAAGAGTGGATGATATTCATCATCAAGTGCGTTCAAACTTGAAAACGTCTGCTGATTCCATGAAGCTATGTTATGATAAGAGATCTACTGAAGTCAGTTTTGTACTAGGAGACAAGATGTGGTTGTATAATCCCAGGAAGACCAAAGGGAAGTCTTCTAAGTTGTCTTCTCCATGGGAAGGCCCATATGACATAGTGGATTGTCTCTCAGACGTGACTTTCCGAATAAAATGTGGTCAGCGAGGTAAACCCAAGGTGGTGCATGCCAACAGGCTTTGGAGTTATCACGGTTCAGGTCATTTCAGTTGGAACAAAGTGAACAATGGAGCAAATGACGTTGCTGAAGACGTGTCACCTGAAAAAGCCACTGTTGAAGAAGAAACTCTAGCCGGTTTCGAGAAGAAAAACAGTAAAGTCGTTAATGAAGTTACTACCACTGATGTGACTGCTACCGATAATGGGACATTTCCTGATGGAGCAGATGAGCCCCACGTGAAACAGAAGCCAATGAGACGGAGACCAGTATGGAAGAAGATACGTCTTGTAAAATTAAGATACTTTGTTGACTTTTAATTTTGTGTTTGTAAATTATGTACCTTTAATTAAGTTATTGTTAATTATCTATTGGTTTAATGTAAGTGGCTATTGTTCGGGATGAACAATACTAAGTAAGGTCAG
>NW_013668037.1:143574-145724 GCF_000517525.1 Limulus polyphemus | reverse complement strand
GTTTTAATCAAGAAGGGACTTGTATCGCTTAAGTCACTCGGAAAGAATTTTTACCGGAAATTATCAAACAAGCAAATTCGTAACAATACTAAATAATCTTTTTTCTAATAAAAAAGGCTACTGCTACCAAATTATATAAATACGGGATGACGTTTCGGCTTCTAAACTGCGGTCTGTCCCCCAGTGGCACAACGACATGTCTACGGACTTATATCGCTAGAAACCGGGTTTCGATACCGTGGTGGGCAGAGCACAGATAGCCCATTGTGTAGCTTTGAGCTTAACTTCAAACAAACAAGTACTGCGGCCTTCTTTAAGTTGATTTTGTATGCAGTTTGATATTGTCTCAAATTATATGGCCATGATATAGAAAACAATATATAATTTGATATAATTAATTTTAAAATGTTAAGAATGTATTAGTCTACAGTGTCTGTAGTATATCACTCACCTTCAGCATACTATATATATATAATATGATTTTCGTATTTATTATTATATTTTTAATTGTAATTGTTACCGCGTTAGTGTTTTCGCAAGCACGCGTTCTTTTTCTCCAAGCAAGTTCGTAGGTGGTTGAGAGTGAGTAGTTAGATATTTCATCGTATTCATCTCATATGTTAAAGTAGTGGAAAGTGATATCAATATTGTATATTTTTTATTTAAGTATTTATTAATCTCTTATGGTGTTTAGTTATACATTATATTGTATATTTGTCAATAAAAGCTGTAATTATAGATAGCATTTAGCAAGGGCGTCTGCTACTGCTACATGAAACAAATAATAGCGCGTGTATTACTTGGAGTTAGGCTATATCGTGTAGAACTAGAAGTTGCTTATCTTTTGAACATTGGTTACACTTACATAGTAAAACTTTGCAATTAACGCTGATAATAATAACATGCAGTGAATGATTAAGTTAAATTTTAAATTGGGGCTTCTTGAGTATTTGTCACCAAGTTATCCACAGTATAAAATCTTGCTTAGTGGGTATGAATCTTTTGCTTGTAGTAGTACTGTATAAAGTATATTAGTATTACACAAGCTTGCGAATTTAAACTTCATAAAAGTTGTTTTGGTTTTAATTACGGATTTACCACATTTCAGCTACGCAGATTTCGAAAATAATATTCATTTTTTTCTATCACGTAAAGATTTATTACGAATCAGGAAGAAAAACTTGCATAGATCAAGTTATTATTTCGTTTACCACAATGAACATTTTTTATTATGTTTGTTAACAAAAATACAAACAAACTGAAAAAAAAAGAGAAGGACACTGATGTCAAACGAATATGGATCCTAATTTATCCAGATTTTTTGGGTGTAAATCTACATCTTTAGTCACAAAACTGTATGTTGTGGTCTTTTATGTATTGCATCTGGAGTAGCTCGTTTCAATGACCAACAGTAATCAGCCATCATCCTGATGTTCCACCTTCCCTGATACCTCCTCTTCATTTCCCTGAGGTCTTGATGGAACCTTTCCTGATGTTTCAGGTTGAAAACAATCTCTATCATCATTTCTATTGACATTAGATTCAGAATCAAAAGAAACTGTATCAAGAGTCTGAGTAGAGTAGGTACAGGTACATCAGGTTCATGAGCAATGGGTCTTATAGCAGATTGAAGGTGTGGATAAGAAATTTCCTTTTTATTTCAATTGTTGTAGCCTTGCATGTTATGTGAGCAAAAATTTCAAAAGGCAAAGACTTTTAGCTTTAGTCCATTGTCTCAACTCTTCGACACAAAGGGTGCAAACTTTGTGTGGAGACCATGATTTGTCTTGGTTCCCAAGTTTTATTCCAAAATATGTGTAATATGCTTTTTTGACAGATTCTATAATGTTTTGCCTTTGTTTCTTTACCACAAATTTACCACAAATATCATAGAATATGTTTGGGTCATTTACACAACCTTTTGTTGCCATAGCAATAAATTAATAATATTGACAAGAAAAATAATGTCAGTGCACGCTCAAACAAATACTATTCAGAAATGACACGTCATGTGGCCTATGAACCATTCATATAAAAGTGGTGTCTAGAACAATCTATAAGACTCGCGTTGCAATTGGTTTAGAGAAATATATAGGTAGTGGTTGTCAGCATTTTAGAGAAATTTATAGGTAATGGTTGTCAGCATTTTA
>NW_013668037.1:142708-143564 GCF_000517525.1 Limulus polyphemus | reverse complement strand
AAAGTACATATGTCATTTTGTGAAAAATTTGTACGTGTTGGAAAAAAGGGGAAAATATGGATATCGTTTTCAGATTCAGCATACACGAATTACTGTAGAACATGTAAAAATTTCAAGACAATAAAACCATCGCAGGCCTGTGTTAAATATAAATAGTAACAGTGATTCAGAGCCTAAAATATAGTAAATAAATAAGTTCAGTATTTGTAACAAACTGGCTATGGTATAGGCCTGTTATGTATTACTACTACTAAATTTAGTACAATTAACTAACAAGTTATTGCTGGTAGAAGTGTTTTGACTCACCATTTGGAAAATGTGATAATTCTCACTGACAGAAAATTGTTATAAACTTGTCTTCTAATGTTTAATGAAATTGGTTAGAGTACATTTCCAATAGCTGGAACTGGATTCATCTGTTAACTTCTACCATGACCACTAAAAGTGGAAAAATTACAGAATCCAGGTATAAAATTCCTGCCCATTGTCTCTTAAAGTTAAATTGAGTTTAATAAATTTTGAATGTTTTTTTTATGAATATTTCTTCTGCAATGGCATTTAAAATAAGGAGTTAGGCACATATGCCCTTTTTTGTGCCATTGGGCTAGTGTATCTCATTCCCAATCCAAAAATTGAATTTCAAGTCGTTAATTGGCAACAGATAGTAAATAAGGAGATGGTATGCAGATCAAGTATAAAAACAAGAATTGTGTAAAGATAATAGGTGTGTACAATTTTACATTATTTTAATTTTAGAAATAGGGAGGTTCGCCGAAGTACTTAGTGACGTAGTTCTGGGCATGCGCAGTGAATTGGTTGGCAAGACCTTGTTTAAAAATGGCTGACCAGTATTTAA